>NC_056730.1:937088369-937090869 GCF_019279795.1 Protopterus annectens | reverse complement strand
GTTTCCGCCCTTGTGGAGAGGGATAATATGAGAGACTTTCCATAGGCTAGGTATGTGACCTTCGGTAATTGTCCTATTGATCAGAATGGAAACAGGGAAAGCTATGGATTTGGCTGATAGCTGTGGAAAATCGGCAGGTAGTTGATCTGCAGAGGGGCAGCATGGTTTTAGTTTTTGTATGAGGGGTTGGATGTAAGTAGTTGGGACAGGTTGTAAATGAAAAGGAGGGGGTGAGGTAGAGTTATAGGTGGGTATTGTGAAGCTATTGGGTGTTAGCTGACTAGCCAGTGTTTGGATAGTATTTGTAAAGAAGGTATTGAAAGTATTGGCTGTATTTATGGGGTTAGTATGGTCAGTGTCTTGAGGGTTTGGTGTGGTGGATTGACCTGGGTGGAGTAGTTGGTTAATGCTAGTCAAGAATTTTTGAGGGTTGTTTAATTAGTTTTTTGGAATTGTAGGTAGTAATTTTTTTTATCAGATAGTATAGCTTTCTTATTGTCGTCTCTTAACTGTTTAAAGGTTTGTTGGTCAACAGGGTTTTAGTCATTCTCCATTTGGCCCAGTGTTTATTTCTAAGGTACATTTTGTCTTTGGTTGCTTTTGAAAGTCATGGGGCAGAGTTGGTTTTGACTCTAATCTGGTTGGAGCATGTTGGTTAAGAATAGCCAGAAATTTAGAGTTAAAGTACTTGATGGCTTCCTCTAAAGGGAGGTATTTTAAGGGAGTCCAATTGCATGTTCTTAGTTCATTTTCGAATAGCTCAGGGTTAAAGTTCTTTTTGGATCTGATATTTTTGACAGATTTAGGATTGGGAGTATGAGTTTTGTGTCTGATAATATAGGTAAGTGAGTGGTCGCGTATATCATCAGGGAGGGTTCCTGAATCATAGTTGAGAGGGTGATGGTTTATGAGAATCCAGTCTAATATGCTAGCTTTCTGGTTTGTTTTATTGATCCTGGTAGGGGATGTAATAGTTTGAGTAAAACCATGTAGGTTGATGTGGGTTGTTGGGAGGCTGCTTCAATAGCAGCTCCAGTCAATGTTTATATCTCCTAGGATTATGGTTTCTTGAGGCAAGTATTGGGAAAGGCAGCAAAGAATATTTTCCATGGTGGAAATGTTATTACCGGGTGGAAGATGCATACAGATGATATAGATGTATTTTGGCATTGTTAATTTGAAGTTTGGATATGAGAATTTCAGCATTTGAATCGATAGGTATTTTACAGTTGTGGGTGATGAGCTGTAGTCCTGATTTAAATAGAATAGCTACCCCTCCACCTTTTTTGGCTACTTGTTCGAGTCTTAGTATGTTATATCCAGGTGGAAGGAATTCATTGTCTTTGGTAGAAGGTTTTAACCATGTTTCTGTTAACTCATTACACCTGAGTGACGTCTACAGGCATTTCTGCAGTTACCTCCTACTGCTCCTCCAGGCGTCAAACATTGCCTGTTCATATTTGCATTAATAAATCCAAAACCATGCTGCACACAAGGTATCAGAATATATTATCCTCAAGCATATATGATGGCAAACACAATTGTATTGATATATGACCTCTGTTAATAAATATTTGTTAGGACTGTAAGGTGATAAATTCATTTTTTAAAGGTGAAGCCACACCCACTGGGAGTTAAAGGTATACACTTAAAGGAGCTCTGCTGGAGGGAATGAGTTAAGCAGAGGATGTCAAAGGAGTATACTTCTACTAGAGCTTGTAGTTGAGGTATTTTGTTGTTTATGCTGCGAATATTAAGATGGGCTACATGGAGGGAGTTAGATGTTTTACTATGTGGATTGATTGGGTAGGGATTTTGGCTGTGGAGAGTACTAGGAGTATTTGTTGGGCCTGGGTTAGGGTGGATATCTCCATCTTTTAAATGGAGTAGTACATCTATGTAGCCTTCTCGTTAGGAATTTGTTGTATAGAAGTAGATTTTTTCCTGAGATTGAGGGTGTGTAATATTTCAGATGTTGTATTCTATGATACTTTGCAAGCAGGTATTTAGGTGAAGTTGTTATGTTAGCATGGTTAAGGGGAGTGGAAATGGATGAAGCATTGGTTTTTGTTGGGAAAGGGATGGTCTAGATGTAGTGGATATTCATAGGAAGTAAGTATGTAGGCAAAGATTAGTGGAAGAAGTAGTAGTAGTATGGATAGAGGTAGGATACGTAGTGGGGTATGAGGTTTATACATTGTGCAAATTTCGTATTGGATCTATGTAAAGGGTGAGGTTGGAGAAATGTGAAGGATATGGTAAGGTGGAAGGGAGTGTTATTAAGGTAGATATAAGAGAAGATGAAATGTGGTGGAGTGTTATGAGAGTAGTAGTTGAAGGAAGAGGTGTGGCTAGTAATTACTAGAATAGATTGGAAGAGGAAGAGGTGTGGTTAAGTAAGTATAAAGGTAGGACCCTTGGGGGTGGGTGGGAATTGGGGGTAGGAGGGAGCTGGAGTGAGGGCCAAGAGGGGCTTACTGTGAGCGGGTTGAAAAAGCTT
>NC_056730.1:936998369-937078369 GCF_019279795.1 Protopterus annectens | reverse complement strand
GATCATGTGGGACAGGCCCAAAATCATGCTGGTGACCCCCTTTTGGCACAACCAGCATTTGTTTCCCTTTTTATTTCATCTGGCCAGGGCAGTCATCATAAATTACCTCACAGGATGGATCTTTTCATGCAAGACCAGGTATCTCTCTTTTACCCTCACTTGCCCACCCTTCACTTGACACACTTGGGTGATGGGGTTTTGAGTCCTTACACCAGTGTTTTGAGGATGTGCTTTGGGTTTTTCAGGAGGCCAGAAAATTCACTACAAGAAAATCCTATATGAATAAATGGAAGAGATTTTCTCTTCGGTGTGTCAGACAGGACCTGGACCTTTTTTCTGTGGGTTTTCTTATCCTTTGGGTGATTTGCTAAATTCTGGCTTGGTATATTCATCTGTTAGCCATTTCCACTTGCCTGCCTCTGAATCCGTCTTTGGCTTCTAGATTTGAAATCAAACAGTTTTGAATGGCATCCTTCATATTTGGCGTCCAAGAAGGTCCATCTCCCTCCCTACTTGAGACCTTAAGTTTGTTCTTGAGAAATTGAGTAGGTCTTTCAATCTTGCAGTTTTGTTTCCCTACAGCATTGTACTTGGAAGACTGTATTGTTGGTGACTCTCACTTCTTCCAGGAGGGTGTCTGAACTTCAAGCACTCAAGGCATTTGCACCTGTTTTTTCACAATACAGTGTCTCTTTGTAGCAATCCTTAATTTTATGCCCAAGATGGTTAATGATGTGTCCTTGAATCAGTCCATTCATGCAACCTTTTTTTTCCTTCTCCATAGAATCCTATTGAGAGGGTTCTTCACACTTAGGATTTACATCGCACCCGATATTGTCTAGACAAAACATATCAGGAAATAGGAGCAACATTTTGTTTCCTTTAGTACTAGGAAATTGGGTTTGGCAGTGTCCTAAGCAAACCATCTCCACTTGGATTTCCAAGACCATTTCTTTTTGCTGTTTTCATGACAAACAACTTTCTTCTGTTCATGCTCAGTTTACCAAGCAGTGACACCTTCTGGTGCTTTTTCAAGGGCCTGGTTACTAGATCCATTTTGGAAGCTGCTATTTGGTCTTCTGTTCACAGTTTACCAAACATTACAAGCTGGATATTATTTCTAGGATCAGGGAAGGTTTGCCAGGGCCATCCTTCATAGTTTTTTGGAGGGCTGTTCTGGTTATTTTTCCTCCCATATTTTCCAGTAGGTTTGTACTCTCCCAAGAGTGGAAGGTGCTGCATTAGTGATAATGAAGAGCATAGTACAGTTGTGCAAGATCTTACCATAACACTAGATGTGTTACTTTTCATTGTTGCAGTATTCTGTCCCTGTCTTACCCTGATGCATTCTATTGCCTTCATCCTGACCAAGGTCGTCCCTTCTTCCTCTTCCATTCCTTGATGTACATGTTTTTGCTTTCATCTGGAGTTGCACAGCTTCTTTTGAAGATTAGGCACTCATACATCACATATTTATCCTACACCTCGCATATAGGACACAGTTCTGATAATACAGCAGGAAGGTTTAAGGGCTTTGGTATGCTGGCCAGATGTTGTCCGTCTTCGGCAGGATATTCCAAGAGTTCAGAGTAGTGCAACAGTGTGAAGTAGGACATCCAATTTATTTTAAATATTTATACTTCATTTGACTGCAACCTGCGGTAGTGGTGCTGCGGTAGTGTTGTCGCCTCACAGCAAGACGTTGTCACGTTCGATTCTCAGCTAGAGCGTCTTCAGTGTGGAGGCATGCATGAATGGGCGTGCCTTCATTGAAGGTTGTGCGTCAGGGCTGGTAACTCGGCACATAAAAATCCACTACCAAACATTAGCGAACGGGAGTTCCGCTGTGGCGACCCCTAACTGGGATAAGCCGAAAGACACAACAATTTGTACTTCATTTGACTCTTAGGGGTTAGTTTTTCTAAGGTATAAATGGCATATAAATTCATAGATTCATAGAAGGTTACTAGGCTAATGACCCTACAGACCTTACAAGCCCAGCCATATTTATCCTGAGTTGCCCCAGTTGTTGGTGGTCAGGTGACTGAAGTTCACAGAGGTAAGGGTGTATGGTAGTTCCAGGAGGGACATGGACACCACCCCAGGAGTGGATTTGCAGTCACCCATCCATTTATCTAGGTTGCATTTGAAGAGGGTCAGGGAGGGGCTCCGTTTCACGTAAATTGCCACTTGCCTGGAACAAGCTTTCAATCTCTGGAAGCAGTCTCTCTCTCTCCCTCTCTCGAACATAACCAGTTCATGTCAGAGCCTAGGTTAGGATCCCTGGAGTGTGTGACCATCGTACAGTTTGATTTATGAATGTGTCGCATTCCCATCAGGGCTGGGTCAGACACTGCCCTATAAGCCTGGCACAGGTCACCCCTTAGCAACCTGTAGGAGACAATACAGTGACTGGGCTTTCATGCTTTCCGTGTAAGACTTGTTTTGTGTATTCTGATTTCTTGGTGAGAAACCTTTGTGGTTTCTTCAGTTGTTGCAGGTGTCTGGTGAGGTACATGCAAAAGGGTACATTGTACTCAATTATTGGTTTTAATCCCAGGGATTACCTCAGTGTCACTGCTCAACAGAGGCACAGCAAAATAATGGGTATAGTTCCCCATACTAAAGGGGTGGCGTAAGCCAAAAAGCTATGGGCTAGGCTTGTAAATGCCTCCCTCAGATAGCCTAGTACCATGAACCCTACTTATGATGAGGGCTGAGCATAATGGAATTATGACATCCTTTAGCTCTACATATGATCCCTTTACTTATAAGATGTGACACACAAGATTTCCTTACTACTGTCGATATGTGATGGTCAAAGTTCAGATTGCTATCAATCTGAGTACCCAGATCACGTACCAGTGAGTCTACACTTAGGGGGCTGCTGTCTATAATGTTATTAGCCAGGATGTTGGTTTTCCCAAAGGGAATAATAATGCATTTTTGCATTTAGCTTTAATCTGTGGTTTTGGCACCATTCATTTGTCTGCGTCAACCATGTCTGCACTACATTAACATAATCGGGGGAGTCAATTGATTGCTTCCAATTTGCAGTGGTCTGCAAACTTGGTCATCCGCAAGCCATCCAGGTTTTGCCTAGACTTCTGAGAAATTCCAGACAGTAAGGGGCTCAACACAGAACGCTGTGGTACAACACTGGTGATTGATCTTTTGCTAGAGGTGAAGTCACCCACTTTGACAGTATGTGTCCTGTTGATGAGCTAGTTGGCTAACCAATTGGTAATGAAAGGGTTAATTCCCAATTGGGAGAGTTCATCTATGATACCTTACTGAGGGATTGTGTCAAATACCTTGGCTAGGTCAAGACAGGCGGTATGCATTGTCTTACTCTCATCCAGGGTCTTGGTGACTTTCTTTGAAGTCCACCATGTTTAACAGGCATGATCTACATTTAACAAATCCAGATTAGGTTAGCTGCAGAGTTTGGGGATTATGGCCCTTATTAACAAGGACATGGGTAATGATTCTTTCCATGGCCTTGCAGATTGGGATAGGCTTATGGGCCTATAATTCTCAGGGTCATTTTATGGTCCCCGTTTGTGCAGCGGGGTTACTGTTTCTGTCCTCCATTCTGCCGGAACATAGCCAGTTCTCAGGCTGTGTTTAATCAGGGATCCAAGTGGGCATGCTAGGTTATGTTCTAAGTTGTTTAAAGTGCAACCTGAAATGTTGTCTGGTCCCATTCATACTGTATGTTTGGTTTTGGAGAGCACTAAGACAACCTGCTCTCTTAAGATAATAAGCTGAGAAACGGTGGCAGGCATGCTTTGGGGGATGAATGTAGGGGCTGCAGGGGAGTCAATTTTACTCCAAATCTGTCAGCTAGCAGGTTGGCTATTACCTTAGGTTGAGTATGGTGCCATCCACAACCAGTTCAGCACATGGCTGTGTATTCCCTCTAAGATTTCGGATATATGTAAAGAATGTGTTGTGATTATCCTTGGCTAGGGAGGATATTTTTGCTTTGTAATTAGCTTTGGAGGACTTGACAAGATCTCTAATTTGCATGTCTAAGATAGAGAGGGATTTTTCTTGGACATTAGTTTCTTTCTCTTGTTGTGTAGACTGTTTAAACTAGGAGTCCACCAAAGTGGCTTGTTTTTTCATCAAGGCCTGGTTTTAATCCAGTCAGGTACAGCCGATTCTATGCATTTGCATAAGTGGTTATCCAGGGCATTAGTGTGCACCTCTGCATAGGAGTCCGTGTAATCTGTGCTCGAGGGAGCTTTGAAACTTTGTATACCAAAAATTAGTAGGAGGTAATTTGTCTTTGAAAAATTCTTAAGCGTTTTTTAGCTTGATGAGGTATCTGGTCTTATAATTGCATCAGACAACACTGATTTATGATCCAATCTTACCAGGGAGGACATTACATGGGGGGGTGCAATTCTCTTCCATGTTAGTAAATACTATGTCCAGGACATTTGAGCCTCTTGTGCGTGTGCTGACTTGATGTTTCAGAGCATTTGCATTGAAGTCCAAGAACTTCTGAGCCAGCATGTTAGTGGTCATATGTTTCCCAGTCGATGGTAGGATAATTAAAATCGCCTATGAGTAAGGTGTTGGGCTGTATGGCAAGTGACTCCAATTAGTGCAGGTATGTGGTATGTTTTTCCTGTTTCATGACGGGGGACCTATAGTTAATTATGATGTGGTAGGGGACTTTGCCTCAAATTAATTGGACATGGACTAGCTCAAGAGAGTTATACTGTTTGACCAGTTTAGAGGTGTACTTTTCCTTAATGAAGATGGACACACCACCGCCTCTGGTTCTTTCATGCTCAGTTTGTGGTCTGAACTTACTGAAGGGATTGTAGCCCTGCATGGGGGGGGGGGTTGATTGCACAGATATCAGCATTTTCTAAAGTAAGGAGTGCTTCCAGGGAGTGTAGTTTCTTGTTCAAACTCCTAGCATTAAGCAGCAGTACACTGAATTTATTTAGAGTGGATTTTGGTTGGTTATTGTGACACTGCCTAAAAAAGGCACAATAGAGATGGCTGATGCCTTTGGCAGTATCCGAAAGCCTAGATGAGACAGTTGTAGACCTTCTCTGGCAAAGCAGCATTTCCTATTGACCATGTCTTTCCAAGCTTATAGATATTGGATCCCTTTGGACTGGCAACAGAAGCTAAGCTAATTGTTAGTCAATCATTTTTTGTTTGTGTTGTGACTTTGTCTTTGGAGAAGGTAGAATGCTGTTTAAGGCTAGTTTATCTACCTGTGACACGTAATCTGAGAACTCAGTTATTCCTCTCTCCATTTAGTTCAGCGAGGTATATTCAAGGCATTCATCCCCATATGGACTTATGACAAAGTCATACTGGTACTTGGGGTTGAGTGACTTGATGGATCCTGGCACCTGACAGGCAGCTAACTGTAACACTCTCTTTATCCATGCTGGTAAGGGGAACATCCGTGTCTCACAGCAGAGTCACCTGTGACCAGTACATTAGGTTTTGTGGTGTTCAGCTGTATGGGCTTTTTTGTTGAGACGTGTGTGTGTGTGTGTGTGTGTGTGTGTGTGTGTGTGTGCGTGTGTGTGTGTTGGTGTGTTTTGCATTATGTGTTTAAGTGGTTTCTGATTGGGAGGCCTGTGATCTTCTGGTAAATTTTAGTGAATACGTCTGCATATGTGAGTTTGTGTCGTCCTTATTTAGTATGGGATGTGTGTGTGTATTGACAACCTGTTTGGCATTCATTTTTCCTTTAGTTAAGAGTCTTGCCTCCAATTTCATAGTGTAACTACAACTCTCACATAAAGTATTTGGTAGCTAGCTGTACAAAAACAATCAAAGTTATGCAATACACCTTCCACCAGCAATCCCAAACACACACAGGTTAGATCAGTACAAATGTTCTTCGTGTTTCACTGTTGCAGCCATTACATTTGGGTTATCTGCTTGCAGTAGCCCTCAGTCGGCCTGATTAACAAAGTCTTGGGTCCTACGTCGGTTGCTGTCTCTTCTTCCTTGACGTCAGGTCATCAGGGGTATAAAACATGCAGCCGACGTCATTACATCAGTCTTTCTTGCCGTGCAGTGCCTGAAGCAGAAGCAGTTCGCAAGTGCTGGTTGGCCGACTCCTGAAATTTTCGTTTTCGAGTTTTCAGAACCGAAGTCTTCAACTAAAAGCTAAGTACCCCGTTGGGGAAACTTTTTCTTGCTCTAAACCGATGTCAGTAAAAATAAATAATTGCACTTCTTGTGGAAAGCAAATACCTTCAAGATTTTCATTCGTACTGTAGTCCTTGCCTAGGCCCTGACCATGATGTACCTCGCTGTCGGTTTTGTGCCGTATTTAAACTATGAACTATCCATCGTCAATATATTTGCGGTTCTAAATTTTTTGGTGCTCGGTTTAATTATCCTGATATGTCTTCGGTAAGCCATCCGACTACCAACATTCTGAAAAGTCGCAAAGATAAAGACAGAGACAGGCCATCCAGTTCGCCGGTACTCAGTGAGGCGCTTTTGCAGCCCCTGATACCCGCTACTTCTGATTCGCAGGCCTCTACTGAGACCCATCCGGAGTCTGGTATGCCGCGAGATGCTTCAACTGTGGAACCTGCGGATGTGTCTACCTAGGATGGGTCTGGAGCCACTGTGCAGGCACCAGCTTCTGAGGGTGTATTTAGGCCTACTGACTTGCATATTAAACTGGCGCCATCTTCTTCTTCAAGGCCTAAACTGACGCCCAGACCGCATGGTCAGGCCTCTATGCCTAAAGAACAAATGATAAGCATGACTGATGACCTTATTACTGTAATCAGGGGAAGCCAACCTTCCCCCTCTAAGAAACTTAGGACTGAGTTTGCTTATGATACTTCTGACCAGGATTCTGAAATTTCTGTTTACTCTGATGACCAGGATTTACCCTTATCTTCCTATGAGGATTCTGATGCTGAGGACTCTATTCCCTCTGCTTCCCCCCCCCAGAGGATTTCTCTTTTCGTGAAACCTTGCGCACTCTCAGGGAGCTTTTTCGTTGGGAAAGTCAGGATTTCTCTGATTCTAAAAAGAGGCTTGGGGATTTCTTACTCCTGCCCCAGCACAGGCCTTTAGCTATACCTCCTGTACCGCACATTGTTGATGATGCCTTTTCGGAATCAAGCATGGCCCCTGATTCTTTACCTCCAGCTTCCAAAAAACCTGATAGATATTACAGGGTTCCTGACTCTTACAAGTTCCTTTTCAAAAATCCTACTGCGGATCCTGAAACCATTTCACAGGGACCCACGCATTTAAAAGCTACTGCCGCAAAATCCCTACCCCTTGATAGAGACTCCAGGGCGCTGCATAGATGGGGTAAGAAGGTAATACACTTCTGCAACTTTGGCCATTAGGGCCTTGAATATCAGCTGCATATTATTGGATTGCTTAAATAGAAAAAATATTATGGCTGATTTTGCCGAAACAAGGAAAGGATTTTTTTTACGTATGCAGTGCTGAAAAATGCTGAAAATAAGGATTTACAGGATTTAACTGAACAAGTTGGTAAAGTTACAGTGTGGTTTGATTCACTAGAGGCATCTTGCAGGGCTGTGGTAACTGGACTGTATTAAGGAGCAATCCTTGCCAGATCATGGTAAAGCGAAATTACTGGATGCTCCCTTAAATCAGGGCCACCTGTATGGCAACAAGGCAGAAGAAGTTCTTAAAAAGATGGAGGAAAAAGCTAAATCTATGCAAACTGTTAAAGACGTTTTACAAGTACAACTTCCAAACTTTAGTAGGCGCTGGCCTTCTAAGAATTGGTCCTTTCCTGCCTCTTCTAGACCTTCTCAGTCCAAACCCAGATCCAGCAGAGCACCCAGGCTTTAGTCCCAGGGGATGCACAGGACTAAGCAGTGGGGGGCCTCCACTTCCAAATTTGTGAGTAATAAAACTCCCCCCTGTGATAAACTGTCTCAATGTCTTCTTTTTAAAACTTCCAAGCACTTCTCAACAGACTGCCCCTTTGGGGGGAAAGATTGCACTTCATGCAAAGAACTGGGAACTTATTACAAACCAACCCGCCCTGCTGGACGGCACCTCCTGTCCTTCTCCCTAGCCAAAAAATGGAACTCTCTCCCTTCTTCTCTACGAACTATTGAAAACACGAACAACTTCAAATCCCATCTCCATTCATACTTATTCAAGTGCAATTGCACTTTACCCACCTGGCCTTCTTCTCTTCTCAATTTAAATCATATTTTCCCTACTTCCCCTTTGCTTACTACTTAACTCCTCTAGAATTGACCTCTTAACACCTCTAGAAATGACTCTCTCTTCAGCATTATTTCTTGTACATTTCATACATATTATTTAGTTTTCATTGTCGGTTCTCCTCTCCCTTCATTTGTACCTGCTCTGGCACCCAAACAAGACACATTTTCTATATAAACTCTGGAAATTTTTTCCTTGCAGCATATGACCTATCTGTTAAATTATTAATGTACTAGCTCATGTCTCTATTCTACAAAGTATTTGCACCACTTCGTCTCTATTCTCAAAAGTGTCTGCACCCTCAATTGCTACTATAACTTGATTATCTTATGTATCTGCGTCCTGAGTGGTACTTTATCTGAATGCTTAATGCTTACTGTGTAATGTGTAACTTTAACAATGCACCAGTTCATGTCTGAATTTTGAATAGTTACTTAATCCACAAACTCAATGTCTACTATGTAATGGTAAAGCCTTACCAATTTTCCTGTTTGTCTCTATTTTTTTGTATACCCTCTATATCAATTGTATTTTGCTTAGCCTGTGTATCTGTATCATGAATTGCAACTTTTTTCCAGTATCTAATGTTTTTACTATGTAATGTTGGAGCTTTTCTCCCCGGGCCTCCACTGAAAATGGGTTCTCGAGCCCAGTGGACCCCCCCCCCCCCCCCGGTCACCAAACTAAAATAAATAAATAAATTACCCAGGACAAATGGGTTTTAAATATAGTGTCCCAAGGATACAGATTTTAGTTCCACATGTCACCAACTCCAAGCGGTTGGCTGGATCTACCTCCAAAGCAGTGGGCAGAGGCCCAAAAGAAAGTACTCTCTTTTCCTGTTACCCAGAAAAGACAATTCATGGCGTCCTATCCTGGATCTGCCTACTCCTAAACACTTTTTTGATGATTCTAAAATTCAAGATGCTGACTCTTCACCAGTTGCTTCCTATGCGAAGCAAAGATGCCTGGTTGGCAACACTAAATTTAAAGGACGCATACCTGCACATCCCAATCAGGGAATCTTGCAGAAGATGCCTACACTTCAAAGCAGGCTACATGCACTATCAGTTCTCTGCACTGCCCTTTGTCTTATCTACTGCGCACAGGGTATTCGCAAAGTGCCTAATTCCAGTCATTGCATTTTGCAGGCAAAGAAATATTCAAATATACCAATACCTGGACAATTGTCTAATTCAGGCAGAAAACCAGGACATACTTTTGAATCATCTGGCTTTTGTACAGAGGGTGCTAACTTGTCTGGGGTACACCATAAACGAAAAGAAATCACACCTGGTACCCTGGTATCTGAATTACAGGCCCTTATGGCAAGTGGAGCCTTTCATCATCTTTCATGCGGACAGGGTGTCCCTCAGGACCATTCCCTCTTTCATGCCAAAGGTGGTATCCAGTGTGGCCTTTAATCAGTCCATTCATTTGCCTACCTTCTTTCCTAATCCTCAGAACAAAGGTGAACGGATACTGCACTCCTTAGATTTGCACAGACAACTTAGATTCTACTTGGACAGGTCTAAACCTCAAAGGAAATCTGAACAACTGCTGGTGGCATTTGTTGCAGGGACAGAGAGGAAGGCTATTTCAAAGCGAACCATCTCCAAATGGGTAGGCCATTGCATTAATTTCTGCTATAAGCACCTTGGAAAATCTATCCCACAGGGGATCAGATCCCACTCAACCAGGGCTGCATCTACCTCTACAGCCTTTCTCAGAGGTGTACCTACCAGGGACATCCTAGAAGCTGCTACCTAGAGTTCTGTACATACTTTGACCAAGCATTACCATTTGCCAATTTTCTCTAAATCCAGAGCTGGCTTTGCCATTGCAGTTTTGCAGGGCCTTATATCTGGTACTAATGCTATCTAAATTCCTCCTCCCATCCTTAGCGTTGGGAATCTACCCAAATGCATTGACTGCAATAGTGAAACACGAAGAACGTAATACAGTTGTGTGCACTTAAATGTAGATGTTCGAGTGTATTCACTGTTGCAGTCCTGGTTACCCTCCCTCCAGCCCCCTGACTTCATTTGGCTATACCTCTTCTCTCCTTTTCAATGCTTAAAAGCATTTTGGTGTATTTGCTTTTTTGTTTGAGGTATAACTTATACTTATAGATTTAATTGCTTCCCATTACGGGGGCACCTGACATCTGGGGCAAGAAAAACTGATGTAATGAAGTCGGCCGCATGTTTTATACCCCTGATGATCTGACGTCACGGAAGAAGAGACGGCAACCGACGTAGGACCCAAGACTTTGTTAATCAGGCCAACTGAGGGCTACTGCAAGCAGATAACCCAAATGTAATGACTGCAACAGTGAATACACTCTAACATCTGCATTTATGGTAAGTGTACACAACTGTACTTTCTGCTACAAGGGTGCAGAAAAACACCTTCTTAATGTAGAATAGCTGGTTTGAAGCCCAGGTCTAACAAGACCACACAAACTACCTACAATAGCCCTACAACTAACAGATGCAATGCAGTACAGTGCAATTAACTTAAACAGCAGCAGACAATACAATATAATGTTTTTTTGTTAGTTTTTGAAACTGCTAAAGTAGAGTTACAGAATATGAGAAATGCAAAAAAAAAAAAATACTTAAAGCCCTTTTGTGTGCTTCCCGCGCAGGTAGACCAGGTAAACGCCTACTGCCACTAGATGAATAATCCCAGTTCTCCTAATGTAAAATCACAGTAAAGGAGTGTCTGGAGTGAAATGCTACCACAAACCAATGTAAAATATGGATATGGAAAGTACTGTGCTTTGTGTAAATGAGCCAAGAACCACTCAGCTTTACAGAGTTTATAAATGCACTAAAAAAAAGATAAACTGATTAATAAACCCCCAGCCAATAAAACTGCATGCAAAAATCTCGGTTGTTTCCCCAACTTAAACAGACCAGGCTAACCTCTCTGTGTACTAGATGGAAAATCAGCTGACCTCTGAATTTAAAACAAATGTTTGCTACTATATAAAATAGACTACGTTATCCAACAGCTAACTAGATAACGAATTCAGAGCATAAATCAGTAGAACAGACAGTGAGAGGCAAAATCCAGTTTTTCAATATAAACACAAAGAAAGACAAGTAAATAATTCAAGCTATCAACTGATATTAAGGTCAGTTTACAGTAAAGGTGAGATGCTTAAAATCACCTGGTATAAAGACCAGATCAACAAAGGAGATGGTGGGTAGCAAAAACTGTCAGGGAATCACTAACAGTGCTTTTATTTTATGTAGGCTTGAAATCTTTTTAGAAAAGAAGGCCCAAAAAATTCACTGTGTATTTAAGTATGACTTGAGACAATTTAACCAATGAAAAAAAACTTGAAATATGAAGTCTAGATATTTGTCTCTTATCCCATAGTGTGTAGTGTAAAGGAATGTTTATTTTCTCCACAACAAAAATTGTTCTCAGGCTGTTTAAAAAAAGAATAAATAAGTAAATAGTGTTCATTGTGTGTAGGTACCATGGTTTTTGTTTCCTTGAAAAGACATGCTTGTAACCCCCCCCCCCCCCCAAAAAAAAATCTTGGGTTCATAGGAGGCGAATGCCCTGAGAACATAAACTCCTTTCTCCATTGTGTTTAGTACCAATATTTCATAACAAAAACTGAAGATGGCAGTTTCCTTGGTGTCCTCATCAGATTTCCTATGGTTAGTATGTATATCACCTTAGTGTTTTTTTTCCTTGAAGATAGACCATGCCTAGTGGAACTAACCCAGATGGCAAAAGTAAGCAAGGATGTACATAAATAAATGCACTCAAATTCTGCTGAATTATACCCGGCTATTCGGTATTTATTTTGTGTGGGATCTTGGTAAATGCAGGAGAACAGTAATCAATGAATGTGTGTATGTATTGGTTGTAATGTGAAAACAGTGTACTGATCTAAGTTGTATTTTGAGAGACTGTGTACTAGTTCAAGTACTTGTGTACATGCATATGTATGACATGTTCAAAGTATCAAAACTTTGAATCACTTGTTCTGGATAAGAAGCATGAAGCCTTCAGATCCCTCCAGCAAGACACTGCATCTGTCGCCAAGAAAGCAGCCTACAACTCCATCAAAAGCAAGGTGCAAGCAAACCTCAGAGAGATACTCCTGGCTCAGCAGAAAGGCAGATGAGATCCAGAAGTACACTGATAGCAACAACTCCAAGCATTTCTATGATGCCCTGAAGAACCTCTATGGGCCACAGTCCTCTGGAACATCACCACTGCTCAGTGCTGACAGGTCCACAATGCCCACTGACAAGAAAGCCATCCTGGAAAGATGGGCTGAGCACTTCAACAATGTCCTGAATTAGGCCTTCCTGTATCAGTGCTGAAACCATTGTCCACATTCAGCAAGTCACCATTAACACCTCCCTGGCAGAACCACCAAAGGAATCTGAGGTTAAGGAAGCAATTAAGCTTCTCTCCAATAGTAAAGTACCAGGCTCTGACTCGATTCCAGCTGAACTCTACAAGACAGGGGGACCAGTCTTGTTACAGAAGCTCCCCGAGCTCTTTCAGACCATGTGGCAACAGGAAATTATCCCTCAGGAGCTAAAGGATGTCTCCATCATCCATCTCTGCAAGAGAAAGGGAAACGGGCAGTCTTGTGACAACCACAGAGGAATCTCTGATGGTCATTGTCAGCAAAATCTTTGTTAGAGTCCTCCCCATCCACCTCATTCAACACATGAAAGACGGACACCTGCCAGAGCATCAGTGCAGCTTTAGAGAAGGCTGAGGGACACTGGACATATTTGCAGCATGTCAAGTTCAGGAGAAGTGCCAGGGACAAAACTGGGACCTGTACACAACGTTCGTAGACCTGACCAAAGCTTTGGACACAGTCAGTCATGATGGGTTATGGCGGATCATGGAGAAGTTTGGCTGCCCAGGCAAATTCATCAGTATGGTGCGCCATTTCCATGATGTCATGCTTGCTTGAGTACTAGACAATGGAGACACCTCTGATGCCTTCCCAGTCACCAATGGAGTCAGGCAAGGCTGTGTATTGGCACCCATGCTGTTCAGCATAATATTCTCGGCCATAGTGGGCGAAGGTTTCTGCAATGACAAAGAAACCAGCATCAAGATCAGATACAGGACTGATGACAGACTCTTCAACCTCCGGAGGCTACAGGCAAAGACCAAGGTTGAAAAGAACTTTGTGTGTGATTTCCTGTTTGCAGATAACTGCGGACTCGATGCTGCCGCAGAGGCCCAGATGCAGTAGAGTCTGAATTGCTTTTCCAATGCCTGCAAAACTTTGGCCTCACAATTAATACCAAGAAGACTGAGGTTTTGCATCAGCCCGCACTGCGGAAGACATACGCAGAACCAACTATCACCAGTGAAGGTGAGATCCTGAAGGCTGTTAAGCTTACATACCTCAGCAGCACACTTTCCAGATTTGTGAACATGGACGATGAGGTAGACACGCATCGCCAAGGCAAGATCCGCATTCCGACTGCTGCAGGAGTCTGTGTGGGTGGAGGAGAGGTGTCAAACTGTCCATAAAGCTGAGCTGAAAGTGTACAAAGCAGTGTACTGCCCACACTTACTGTATGCCTGTGAGACATGGACTGTGTATGAGCATCATGCCAAAAAGCTGAATAGTTTCCATATGAACTGCTTAAAAAGGCTGCTGAAAATTACCTGGCAGGACAAAATTCCAGACATAATTGTACACTCTCAAGCTGGACTGCCAAGTTTCTACACCCTGCTGAGGAGAGCCCAAGTCAGGTGGGTAGGCCACCTTGTACGTATGCCAGACACACGCCTCCCCCAAGAGACTGTTTTATGGTGAACTTGCAGGAGGCGCACGCAATGTGGGCAGAAAAAGCACTTCTAGGACACTCTGAAAATATCTCTGAAGAGCTTGGCATTGACCCGGACTCCTGGGAAACCCTAGTGCAAGACCGCCCTGCCTGGTAAAGGTGCTACCTCCTACGAGCATATCAGGATCACAGAGAAAGCGTGAACTGTGTAAATTCACAGCCAACTCTTTGCCTACCAACCCAAATGACCACTTGTGCCTGATGTGCGGCAGAGCTTTCCGAGCCCGCATCGGACTGATCAGCCACAGCCGAACACACCGTACTCTGTCTTGACGTGATGTCCTTGGTCATCATCAACAACTGACGAACAACAACAATCAAAACTTTGAACACCTGTCACGCACACAAACCTGTACAGATCCATAAAGATTGAATATGTAGTACTTTGAATCACAGATATTCGAAAAACAAGATCTGTTTGCCCCCCACACACTTTACACACCCCCTGCTAATTATGTGTACTGATTCTGAGATCTCAGTACAGTAGGGAGGGGTAAATTCCCCCAATCTCATTAGTAAAGTGATCATGCACTGAAAATAGCTGGTACATGCGATCAGTTGGTTTTTGATTAGCTGTACTTTTTTATTTACTACTTGAAGTTGGCTTATCAAAGAATTGTAGGTAGCCCATAATATGTAATGCATGCATGCAAATGCATGTCAGTGGTCGCAGCGTGCCTCAGCCTGCAAGGGTTTCAGATGTTCTCCTGTCTGGATGACTGGCTTGTTTCTACCCCAGCAGAGACTCTACTCATGCAAGCAAGCGATGACTCGCTGCAATTTTGCTCAACATTGGGCATCACAGTGAAAACAGAAAAATCCAGATTCCATCTTGTACAAGTGATGAGTTCATAGGAGCACACTTGGACACAATTCATCAGATAGCAAAATTTCCACAGAGCAGGTTATCCAGTCTTCACAATCATGCTCAAGTCATTCTTTCATTCTAGAAACCAACGGTGAGAATGGCTTTCCATTTGAAGGGTTCATTGGCTGCATCCATCACTTGTAGTATCTGGCAAGAGGGACCAATCAGAGTATTTCAGTTGATCCTAGTAATGCAGTGGTCCATCAGGCATCAACCAGTGCTGTTCAGGTATGTCTGACAAGTATTTGCAAGACTGTCATTCACAGGTGGCTCAAATCCCATATGGTAATGCAAGGCCACTTGTTTTGTCTTTCCCCAGTCCAGTGCCAATATGACCATGGAATCTTCCTATTTGGGGAGGGCACAACAGCAGAAAGCTAGTGCAAGACACATGATCCCCCTTCAAGGCCAATCCACATTTTGGCATTCTAGAGGGCTGATATCTGTCCAGACCAGTATCTGTAGTATGATGCATGCAAGGGGAAATCTGTTTTTACCTGTTGTGCTTTGAAGCTATGAGGGGTTAACAGTGGTGCGATTTCTTCCAGTTGCTTTTTAGCAATGCATATTGTGGGGAAATGCAGTGTTTTAGTGGACAGTTTGAGCAGACCAATCTTCCTGCTTCATGGCTGGTCTCTCAATCAAAAGGTGTCTGAATGAATCTTCTATCACTGGGGCTTAACCATGCTTCAGTTTTTTTTTTTTTTTTTTTTTTTTTTTCCTTTGCCCTGATTCTTACCCCCCAGAGGGGGAGTCCTCCACGAATGCTATTATCCACACTTGGCCCTACAGTCTCCTTTACACCTCTCGCCCAACTCCTCTGTTACCAAAATTTATTCAGAACACATTAGTGAGAGAGGTCACCCTCATCCTCTTGCTCACCTTTGGCCTCAACAAGTATGATTCCCTACTTGTGGCCTCATCTGAAGCACCCTTCATGGGTGCTGAATCCCAGTCCAGATATTTCTCACCCAACTGGCCTGCTTCTATATTTATTTTATTTTATTTAATTTTGGATGGCGCAGTCGTTTGTTTTGTCACCTCACTGCAAGAAGTTCTCTGGTTTGATTCTCTGCTGGGGTGCCTTCTGTGCAGAGTCTGCATGTCCTCCCTGTGTTTGTGTGAGTTTCCTCCAGGTGCTTTGGTTTCCTCACACATTACAAAGACATGTGTCTGGAGTGTTTTACAGCAGGCTTCCACTGAAAATTGGCTTGTTCCAAGTCGGACTTTCCCGGTAAGCAAATTTAAATAAATAAGTAAATTAGAGTTACTGAAAGGAATTTATATCCTTTCTTGATGCCTCTTCCAGCGTTCTTAGAATTTCTAGCCTTACTTTTTCAGAGTGGTGCCAGCTATTCTGTTGTCAAAGTCCAGCTGTCAGCTATTTCTAGCTTTCATTTTGGAGGGAATCCGTCCCCAGCTGCCTCTCTGTGGTCATCTAAAGCTTTTTTAAGGGGGCTTTTCTTCAGACCTCTTCTTAGAGATCCTACCCCTCCTTGGGGCATTACTGTTTTACTTTAAGCAATGACTAGATCACCATCCAAACCTGCAGCCAAGGTGGATCTCCAATCCTAAACATGGAAAATGTTACTTCCAAGTAACTGCCACCAAAAGTATCAGAAGTCAAAGCCTTTTCATGTAAAATCTCTGTACATAATTCTTCAAAATGTGTTTCCCTTCAAACTAATCTTTCCATTTCACCAAATGTAGCTACTGAGACCTCTGTATATCAGAATATCAGTCTTACACTTGTTCCTATGGGTTGCAGGTATATCTGTGAAGCTGGTTACATGCTGGTATAGTGTGGTGGTGTACATTTCTGTATGTTCGGTAGGGTTTAACTGGGTTTGATGGGGATTTGAAGCTTGTTAACATGTCCCTTAGGAGTAGGTAGTTTATCTTAAAGAAATTCTAAAAGTATCCTGGGTGGAAGGGATTTCTGGTTTCAGTTTTATTTCAAAGGAGACTGCTTTATGGTCGGACCCAACAAGTGATGAAAATACGCAAAACATGGTGAAAGATGCTCGCGTATTAGTAAGGACAAGGTCCAAGATGGTGTTCCCTCTAGTGGGTGCTCTGCCTAATTTTTCCAGGGCATTTGTATTGACAAAGTTCAGGAATCTCTGTGCTTGTGCATTAGTGGTAGTGTAGGTTTCCCAGTCTTTAATTGGTTAGTTTAGATCCCGTAGGAAAATGGTATTGGATTGAATAGTGAGTGATGGTGATTCCAGTTCTAGATTTTGTCATAGAGGGAGTTCTGTAGCTAGCTAATATGTGGTACAGGCCATTTCTGATGGTTATTTGGCTTATGGAGAAATTCTGTTGCATCATGCTGCTTTTCCAGCCATGATGCCAGTCTCTTCTGGATGTAGATTGATATATCTGTATTTTTCCCCCCTGCCCAATAACTGGTCTGAACGGGTGGTAAGCATTATAGCACTGCACAGCTGGAGAGTTTTCTGCTATTGTAAACCATGTATCCGTCACTACAAGGATGACATTGTTTTCCAGGGGTGAGAAGGGCTTGTAGGGAGTGGAGTTTTTTGTTCAGGCTTCTAGCATCAATTAGTAACACCTTCATATTTTCCTTTGCTTATTTCCTTATGTTGCTGAATTGCAGGTTGACATTATTTAAAAAAGGCACTATAGGAGTGGACAAGGTCTTTGCTAATGATCAAAACCTTAGAGGGGATGGATGCAGATAATCCTTGGCAAAGCAGCGCATGATCTGATGGTCATATATTCCCAGGCTGATAAGTGTTGTACCCCCTTTAAAAGATAGAAAAAACTAGGGCAGTTATTGAAGACCCATTATTTTTTATCTCATATTGTGGCATTATCCTTGGAAAAGGCAAAATGCTGCTCAATGCTAGGCTCATACCTGCCTTGGAGACTCAGTCTGAGCATTCAGTCATATGTCTATTAACTCATTCACTTTGGAGCAGCTCAGAAAAAGCTGCCTGCTTAATTCCACCATAGGAACAACAGTGCAGCTTGAGCTCATTTTCCAAAAATCCATTTGTAATACCATACAGAAAACAAATGTTCGTAACTCTTTAACTATAAGAGCTAGACTAAAAATGTAAACGCAAAAGTTGTTCGGCAGACACTGACCTTTCCAACAGTGTAAATGTTGATAGTGCATATCAGTCGTTATTAAATATTTGGCAAGGAATGTTGATATTGTGCATATTTTTTTACCTTTTTGGAAAAGCAAAGCACAATATCTTGGTCAGTGTACCATGTAGAGCCATACAATTTGTATTTAATTTGTTAGTATGAATGTCAGCTTTAAAATGATACCTTAACCATTACTGTGTGATGCTCCTTTACGAAGGTATTCACAGAAATATAACTAATATATTTCTCATAATTGATAAAGCATATCTCATCACCTGTAACAGAGCCTACATATCAGTGCAGAAGTTGTGCGTCTCAATGTCATCTTCAAAATGATGCATCATTTGTGTCCTCGCCTGCTCCCTTGCAAAGATATGGGCATAATAATAAGTATTGGAAATGCATAAGTTTCATAATCCTACAAGACTAAAACTGTGATATCTGTACATGTGTACAGTGCACAGACAAGTTCTTTTACCATGTTGTAAGGAGTAACATGGTCTTCAAAATGAGGTATTACTTGGCACACTGACATGCTCCCTTGCAAATTTATTTACCATAATCATAATTTCCATAACCTAACTCCAAAACAAACCTTATATCTGCACATGTGCAACATACAGGCACAATTCTTTTACCATGTTGGAACCAGCAATACTGTCTTCAAAATGAGGTATTACTTAGCACATCCACATTCTCCCCTGTGAAGTTATTTACCAAAAAATGAAAAAAAAATCATAATTTCCATAACCTAAGTCCAAAACAAAATGTGATATTTGTACATGTGTACAACGTGCAGGCACAGTTCTTTTACCATGTTGGAACTGTCAGTACTGTCTTTAAATTGAGGTATTACTTAGCACATTCAGATGCTCCCTTGAAAAGTTATTTACCAAAATATGAAAAAAAGCATAATTTCCATAACCTAAAAAGTTCATAGTTCAGTACTAAGCTAACTGCCCTTGCGAGCCATTTTAAGCCTAGCCAATTATCCCTTGTGAGACTCAAACCTTGCACCTTGTGTTTGTAAGGCAAACACCTTAGCCATTAAGTCACCCTCCCAACGTTGATATCTGTACATGTGTACAACATACAGGGACACTTCTTTTACCATGTTGGAACTATCAGTACTGTCTTCAAAATGAGGTATTACTTAGCACATTCAGATGCTCCCTTGCAAAGTTATTTACCAAAATGTGAAAAAGTCATAATTTCCATAACTTGAGTCCTAACAAAACTGATAACTGTACATGTGTACAGCATTCAGAATCCGTTGTTTTACCATGTAGACACATATGATTGTAAATATACACATTGTTGGTATAGTCAACGTACTGCTGAATGGGTACATGTAAAGAGAAAAAGCAAGACAAGGACCGCCACTCCACTAATCAACCCAGGACAGGCATGGGACTTCAGTGGCAGGCAAGGCCATCTGATCTGTCCAATAGCTGTGCTGGCTTCCCACTCAGACAGCTGATGCCACTGCAGTCTCATGACCTCCTTCAGTGTCAGCAGTCTGCCTTACCTATGCCTTTTCCCTTTACATGTGTCCATTCAGCAGTGGACCTAAGTGATCAAGTTCTGTATTACTAATCCCTTCCTGTCAACTGAACTCTACACATGCCTGATAAAAGCAGAATAAAAAAGAAGTATTGCAGGATGGTCACTGACATATAAGATTGTACATGGTAGCAGTCTCCTGAAACCGTTGTTCTTTCTCAGCATCTTCACCAGCTCCTTACCACAGTTATTTGCCAAACTCGGAAAAATATATTTTACACAACACGTTTCATAATAGAGTTTTACTTACCACACTGGTCCTGCTTGGTCATGGGTGTTTTCTATTCTTCTCACAAGCTGCATGTTACCAATCCTGCATAGCTCTCCTCACGCCATTGTGGAGGTCAGTCAAGAACAACGCAATGCCCTTCTCAGTTAGGTGAACACCATCCCTTCTGAACAGATGAACTTCTTCCGCAGTGATGCTGTCATGGCAGGTTGTAGATCCACCGACCCTGTGCATCAAGCCATGCATGAACCCATTCTGTAAACATCTGGCCTTGTGAGCTTCCCGTTGACTCTTTTCCATATCTGTAGAGGAATTATATCAGACCACACAAAATGACAACGTGGCCACCACGACTGCAGGTGTTCAAAAATTGCTGTGATTTGAAACCATAGCCTTCCAAGTAGTTGACTGATGACATCATTCCCTCCAATGTGCAGCATAAGAATGTCGGGCTCAGGGTAGAATGAACACTTCTCTTCCAGCAACTGCAGTACTCCAGTCCAATGCATACCTCCTCTTGCTATCCAGTATACCTTCACACTGGATGTGGGGAAGCTCAAATCGTACTGGTTTTCAGTTTCTGAGGCATGGCTGGCAGCCCAGTGAATGTAGGAATGGCCACATACCCACACTTATCGTTCTCCTGGTCATGAAGCCATGTCAGTGTCAGAAGGTGGACAAACCTGCACAGGAAAGAAAATCCAAACAGATTACTACTGATGTTTGACAGATGTATTGGAAGACTGCATATGTATGTATATCATATGCATTACCTGGTTAGCCCATCCAAATCTTCCATCCTATCCCCAGTGGCAGTATTCTTTGCATTACGTACACAAGTGGTGATGACGCTGCAGAGGTACATACCTACTACCCGTGAAAACACCAAATTACACACAATGACTGACAAGGGGGCACAGAAAGGACACATGTAAATGGAAAAAAGCAGGGTAAGGACCGCCACTCCAGACACAGACGACCTGAAGCCCCATGCCTGTCCTCGACATATTAGTGAAGTGTCCCATACCTGTGCTGGCTACCCACCCAGACTGCTGGTAGCAGCAATGACTCCCAATTGCATGCCGTGCCAGCACTGTGCCTTACCTCTGCCTTTTCCATTTACATGTGTCCTTTCGGCAATGGCCATAAGGAGTGAAAGGGGGGTAGATAATGTAAACCCTCTTGCCCTGACCTACATACATTTACTACACCTGAAGGGAGGGAGACTGAGTGGAGAACTACACCAAGACAGCATGTGAAAAGACCAAGTCTGACCCAGGCTTTGTCTTTTTGCATGTGTCCTTTCCCGAAGGGAAACATTGCATCACAGTGGCACCCCCATTCAGCAGTGGACCTAAGGGATGAGGGACACACATATACACACACACACACGCACACGCGCACACACACACAGGATGTTCTTCGTCTTCCATTGCTGCAGTCCTGACTATTGGGTATAGTCCGCGTCCAGTCGGCCCGAATACCAGAGTATAAGGCTGACGTCGGTCAGGGCGCATTAGACTGACGTCAGTACGTCAGGGTACTAATGCGCATGACCGACGTCATATCCTCAGTCTTTTTTGCCGCATGGTCCGATGCAGAAGCAGTTTTGCGAGTGCAGGTTGGCGTACTGAAATATTTCCGAAACCGGAGTTTCAGACCGAAACAGAGTTGGCTAAGTACCCCGTTGGGGAACATTTTAGTTTTTTCTTGCCTCAGTATTTTACGGATGTCAGAAAAAGTGAATAACTGTATTTCTTGTGGAAACAGATACCTCATAGGGATTATCATACCTTGTGTATACCTTGTTTAGGGCCTGAGCACGACGTTGTTGGTTGCCGCTCTTGTGCTAGGTTTAACAAACGCACTATTAAGAGGAGGTTAGACTGTGCCAGGTTAGTGTTTGGGAAGCGTTGCAATTATAAAATGCCGTCGGGTGCTCCGGCCCGCTTCCAAGAAGCGCAAGGATAAAACTGTGAAGCCTAGGGTTGAGGAACCGCAGTCCCGGACGTCGGTTCTTTAGGCAACTCAGTGGAGCGGAGGTTTTGCCAGGAGTTTCCATGGAGTCCCAGGCAGAAACTATACTCTTACAGGATGTGCCTTCTCAGGAGGTAGGCCAGGCTGAGGGGGCTTCTCAGGTGACTGTTCTTCCCTCTCTTCCCAAGGTAGTTAGGGCCTCTCCTTCTGTTGCCAAAGCTTCTTTGAGAGGTAGGCCTACTTCAGCTTCAGTGGGGGCTTCTTCTAGCATTTCGGGTTCTGTACCTAAGAAACATATGCTTAAAATGGCAGAAGATTTGATTACTATGATTAGGGGTTCTATGCCCCCGCCTGATAAGAGGCCTAGGGTGGAACCGGAGTTTGATAGTTTTGAACAGTGTTCAGAGGCTTCAGAATCTTCTGTGGAAGATATGCAGGAGTATCCTACTTATTCTGATTCTGATGTGGATGATTCCACTCCTACAGCTTCTCCACCTGAGGATTTCTCATTCTCAGAGACTTTGCATTCCATGAGGGAGCACTTTAAATGGGAAGGCCAGGATTACTCTGACTCCAGGAAAAGGCTTAGGGAGTTCTTGTTTTTACCCCAGCATAGGCCTTTAGCTATTCCTCCTGTGTTGAATGTGGTGGAAGATGCTTTTGCAGAGGCTTCCCTGAACCCTGACTCTTTGCCTCCTGCTCCTGTTAAGCCTGATAGGTATTATAGGGTGCCCGAAGCTCATAAATATTTGTTTAAGAGTCCTAGGGCGGACCCAGAAACTATTTCTCAAGGGCCTAAGGGTGTAAAGGCTTCTGTGGTTAAAAATCCTGTTCCCACTGATAAAGAGGCACGGGCTTTGGATAGGTGGGGAAAGAAAGTGTATACTTCTTCCACTCTAGCCATGAGAGCTTTGAATTGTCAGTTTCACATGCTAAAATATCAGAATTATCTCCTTTCACAATTGAAATCTAAGGTGGATGCTTTGGCGGAAGGTATTGAGTGTAAAGAGTTGCTGGATTTGGTTCATGTGTCTGAACAAGTGGGTAAGCATTCTTTGCAATGTGGTTTTGATGCTGTACAGGCCTCCTCGAGGGTGGCTGCTACCAGTTCTGTTCTTCGAGCATGCCTGGTTGAAGGATCAGAATTTAGCTGAGCATGTTAAGAGATTTTGGATGCTCCTTTACAGTCTGATGTGTTGTTTGGTTCGCCTGTGGAAGCAGTTTTAAAGAAAATGGAGGACAAAGCTAAGTCTATGCAAACTGTTAAAGATTTTTGCAGGTGCAGCCACCGAAGTTTAGTAGAAATTGGCCTGCTAAGGGGTGGACATATCCTGCTTATGATTCTCAGTCTAGGGGTAGGTCTAGACGTGGTAGGGGCAGGGCTCAAGGTTCTTTTAGGCCTAGAACAGGAGTTCACCTGCTCAGACTTCTGGTGAGGGCAGGGTCAGTCCTTTCGTAAACAGACCCAATGACCTGTTTTTCAGCTGCCAGCAGATTCACGTTTGGCAGCTCCTTTGGGAGGAAGACTGTCTCTTTTCAAAGAAAATTGGGATTTAATTACTCAAGACAAATGGGTGTTGGATATCATCACCAAGGTTACAGATTTTATTTCCATACAATGCCCCTTTCAAAGGCATGCCAGGCGTTCCTCCTCAACAACGAAAAGAGGCTCACAAGCAAGTTTTACAGTTACTTCACATAGGGCCATTCAGCCAGTCCCTGTATCAGAAAGGGGCCTAGGATTTTATTCTCGCCTGTTCCTTGTACCAAAGAAGGAAACACGTGGAGACCAATTTTGGATTTATCTATCCTCAACACGTATCTGGACATTCCCAAGTTGAAGATGTTGTCGTTACAACAGCCTTTACCTCTGCTGGGCAAAGATCACTGGATGGTAACTTTAGATCTCAAAAGCTTACCTTCATGTGCCTATAAGGCTAAGTTGCAGGAAATATCTGCGGTTCCGAACTGGAACTTCTCATTATCAGTTCTCTGCATTGCCCTTTGGCTTATCTACTGACCCCAGTGTGTTCACAAAGGTCCTGGCTCAGTGATAGCTTACTTCAGGCTTCAAGGAATTCAAATCTATCCTTACTTGGGCGACTGCCTGATTCTGGCTCAAGAAAGGAAGTTCTTCTACAGCACCTGGAATATGTTATCGCAGTGCTAAGATGCCTAGGGTATTCTGTGAACGAAATAAAGTCCAGTCTAGTACCCTCTCAAGACATGTGCTTTCTGGGTGTGAGACTGAATACAGCAGCCCAGATGGCCTTTTTAACCCCGGACAAACAAAAGAGTCTGTCACTTTACTTCCATCAACTATCTCATCAGTCCGTGCTGACTGCAAGGACAGTCCTTCAAGCATTAGGGTTCATGGCATCTTGTATTCTGGTGCTTCCCAATGCCAAACTGCATATGAGGAAGTTACAATGGTATCTCAAAATTGTATGGACACAGCACTGCCAGGATTTGGACACTGTCATTCAAATAATACCTTGCCTTCAAAAGGAATTCTTGTGGTGGGCTCAGGAATGTCACCTAAACAAGGGACTCTCTGTGACCCGGCCAGAGGCAAGTCAGATCTTAACGACAGATGCCTCGGACATTGCTTGGGGAGCTCATCTAAATGGAAAGTGGATACAAGACAAGTGGCCTGCCAGACTACAGCATCTACATATCAACATGAAAGAGATGTTAGCAGTCCAGTTTGCATTGATGGCTTTCAAGGAGTTACTTCTTCCAGGGCAGGTGTTGATTCTAACAGACAACACAACTGTCATGTGGTACATCAACAAGCAAGGGGAACACATTCTTATCCTCTATGCAGGCAAGCAATGATTTTATGGGAGACTGCGCTAAGCCTGCAACTAACTCTTCAGGCAAGGTTTCTGCCAGGAGCACAGAACTCCTTAGCGGATGTGTTAAGCAGACAAATCATGGATCCCCACAGTGGAAACTGGATCTTCATGTATTTCAGAAACTGACAGTGTCATGGGGAACTCCAGACATAGATCTGTTCGCTTCTCCACTAAACCACCAGCTGCCAAAGTATTGCACAAAGGGGTTTCATCACACGGCTTGGAAAGTGGATGCTCTGTCTTTCAGTTGGAAAAACCTTCATGTGTATGCCTTTCCACCTCTACCTCTTCTTCCAAAGGTACTGTTAAAGGTCAGACAAGACAGGCCAAGGATGATTTTGATAGCTCCAGATTGGCCTCGGCAACACTGGTACCCTCTACTACGGAGTCTGGTAAAGAAGCCTCCATGGCCTTTACCTCTGATTCCTCATCTGTTATCTCAGAAGGGCGGTCATCTGCTCAATGTCAAGCTACACTCTCTTCATCTAACAGCTTGGCATATTCTGTGTTGAAGCACAGCAGGTCTCAACTTCCTCAACAAGTTTTAAATGTGATTATGGAAGCTAGAAGACCTAGTACAAGGAAAGTGTATGCAGAAAAATGGAAGAGATTTTTATTTTGGAGTACAGCAAAGAATTTGGAGATTTCTGAGCCTAATTTGAGTGTGGCTCTTCAATATCTTACTGAATTATTGGACAAAGGTTTGTCCTTCTCTTCCATAAAGATTCATGCTGCAGCAATTTCAGCTCACTATGATTGTGACCCACCTTTGTTTTCGCATCCTTTGTTCAAGCAGTTTCTTAGAGGGCAAAGAATATAAGACCCCCACGTAGAGCTCCTACTCCTGCTTGGGATCTCAATTTTGTGTTGGAAAACTTACTCTACAACCTTTTGAGCCTGCAGCTACTGCTGAATTGAAATATTTGTCATGGAAGACTGCTTTTCTGTTGGCTATTACTTCTGCAAGAAGGGTGTCTGAGTTGCAGGCCCTTATGGCAGTAGAGCCCTTTTGATTTTCCATAAGGATAGGGTATCATTACGTACTAATCCTTCTTTTATGCCTAAGGTGGTTTCTAGTGTGGCTTTAAACCAAACTATTCATTTGCCTCGTTTTTGCAGATCCTCAAAATAAAGGGGAAAAGATTTTGCACACTTTAGATGTACACAGGCAATTGCGTTATTATTTAAGCAGGACTAAGGATTTTAGGCAGTCTCAGCAGTTGTTTGTTTCTTTTGCTTTGAGTTCTCAGGGCAAGCCTGTGTCAAAACAAACTATTTCTAGGTGGATTGGCTTTTGCATTGCATTTTGTTATTCCCATCATGGCAAGGAGATTCCAGCTGGGATTAGGCCTCATTCCACTAGGGCTACTGCCACTTCAACAGCATTTCTAAGGGGTGGCAACTAAGGATATTCTGGAAGCAGCTACTTGGAGTTCAGTGCATACTTTCTCTAGGCATTATCACCTTCCTATCTACTCTAAGTCTAGGGCTGGTTTTGCCACAGCTGTTTTACAAGGCATGTTGTCAGCTCCTACTACTTTATAATTTGCCAGCCTCCCTTACCTCTGCTTTGGGATTCTACCCAATAGTCAGGACTGCAGCAATGGAAGGCGAAGAACATAGTACAGTTTTGTACCTACCATAAATGTAGATGTTCGAGGATTCCATTGCTGCAGTCCAATTTACCCTCCTCCTTCCCTCTGTATTTAGGGGTGGTTGTGTAGGTGAGTTTACATGCTTATATTTTTGTATATATTGTTGTATATATTGTACATGTTTTGGTGCAGGTTTTTGGGACTTGTCTTTTAGGGTCTTCTGACATCTGGGGCAAGAAAAGACTGAGGATATGACGTCGGTCATGCGCATTAGTACCCTGACGTACTGACGTCAGTCTAATGCGCCCTGACCGACGTCAGCCTTATACTCTGGTATTCGGGCCGACTGGACGCGGACTATACCCAATAGTCAGGACTGCAGCAATGGAATCCTCGAACATCTACATTTATGGTAGGTACAAAACTGTACTTTTTGCATTAGCATGTTCTAATACATGTCCGTGTGGAGTGCAGAGGCATTCATTATTCAGTAGCAATACTATATCATTATAATTCAGTCAAAATAGTAGAACACTTGGATGTTACTGAGCCCTTCCTTCTACCACCTAATTTCCACCCATGACTGACAAAGCTTGGAAACATGCCCAACTACTAAGTATAAGCAGAAGTACAGTAATACAAGCAGAAATGTCACTTATCTGGTTCATCCATGTAAGAATTAGTCACAAAAGTAATAATTCCAGTTATCGCATCTAACCATTACTCTGGTTACAATAAGACCGATCAGTTTTCCTCAATGCATTATGTGCATATTGTTAACTGATAATAAATTATTCTTGAAAGCTGGATACATAAACAGTAAACTATTCTTGAAAGCTGGATACATAAACAAAAAATTATAATAGCTCTAGCTCCGGTTTCAGTGATGGTTAATACAGATACTGTTTAACAAGTATAGGTTATGATCTTCAGCAGTCTGACCATGTATGCACAAGCACTTCCCTGGTACACTAATTATTTCCCCTACCAACATCTTCATTACTACATGTTATACACATGTACCTAAATGAAACATTTACCCAAATGACCCCTTCAGGAAAATGTTGAGATATGCAATCACCCCAAAATTATATATAATATGCATGTGAATGATGTATATATGTGCAAGTACATTATATACATACATATATATCGATATACACACACACACATGCACAAAAAAAAAATATATATATATATATATATATATATATATGTGTGTGTATATATATATATATATATATATATATAAATATATATATATATATATATGTATATGTATATATATGTATATATACAGGAAGAAAAAAAATCGGGGGTTTAGGAGGGTAGGCAGTTGAAGAATGAGGGTGGGTTGCTTGCAATGACTCCAAGCAGAGAAAAAACACAACCTGGCTTGTACATTCATCAAAGTGATAGCGACTTCTACTTATGTGAATAACCATGACAGCAGCTGAGACTTTTCCCAGAAAAGTGATAATGACTGTTATATTGTAACTGAACATATTGCTAATGTGATAATGACCTTCCTTTCATTACTACAAAGGTATGCATGCTGAGACGCAGGTGATAATTGCTGTACACAACCTGTTGAGTAGGCATTCATTATATTACATTGTGCAGCTGTTATGTAACACAGACTCAGTATCACCAGTAAAGAGAAGACCTGAGTCATTCAGTCACATAGTATAACACTTAGATATTACTGAGCCCTTCCTCCCACCCAAATTCTACACATGACTGACAGCCAGGAGAAATGCACAAAAAATATGGTAGTGCCATGCTGTCAGCAGTCACCTAGTGACAACTTTTATCTCACTCTGGCAGTATAATCACAAATAGAATAATAACAGCAGAAGTGAGTTCTTGTCTTCTGTGCTGTACTCTAAATGTAACCCAATGTAATTTGCAGACTGAGTTTCTATATGTCCCCAGTAACCTCTCCAGTTGTTTGCATTCTGTATGCACAGGCACCAAAATGACACAAATTTGGCCCAGCAGTCACTTCAGCAGTGAGACCATGTATGCACAAGCACTTCCCTGATACACACTGAATTATTTCCCCAAGCAACATCCTCATAATTATGTCCAGGTATGGTTTCCCTTCATATGATCGAATTTCTCTAAACTCGAAAGTCATACACTCCAAACCAGAATCGAATTTAGAGAAACTCAAACATATGAAAGGGACAAAACAAAAAAAATTAACACCTTTCAAATGTTTTCTCAGGGGGGCTTTGCCCCCTGCACCCCCCTACTTAAATATACCTACTCCAAGATCGCACTATATTGAAGGAAAGGGAAATCTCCCATTCCGCACTATACGTGTAAGCGCAAAACGGAAGATTTTCCATTCCTCCGCTATAGTGCGGTCATGGAACATTCACATTTAAACTGCTAGGGTACAGGGGACTTGGCCCCCTGCGGTAAGGTAAGTTAACTTTTTATTTTTTTAAACCTAAGGTTCCCATTCACAATTTTGAGTGAATGGAAGTTCGAGATTCTGGTCTCGAGATTATGAATTTCGTGCTTTCATCCATTTGCTCTTGTGAAGGGGAACCCCAAGTATGCATGCACCCAAAATGAAACCTTTCCACAAACAAGCCTTCACTAACATTTCCTAGTATGTGCAACCACCACCATGAACACTTCACCCAAGCAACCACTTCAGTAGAATGTTGAGGGTATGCACAATGTCCAAAATTAAACGCTTCCCCAAACTAAACAAAATCTACATTGCAGTTTTTTTAGTTAGGAAACCAGTTTTCCCCATTTTGCACATGGGGTTGGGGTGTCACTTTAGCAGTGACAATCATCTTGAGCAAAGGTAATCATCTCAAGCCAAGGTTTACACTGCCAGGTGGTTAATAGTTCACCCATACCATTCACTCACGCACACACCTACTGCTAATTTAGTGTGTCCAGTTTACCTACTGCATGTCTTTGAAATGTGGGAGGAAACCGGAGCACCCAGAGGAAACCCACGTGACCACAGGAAGGACATGCGGACTCCACACAGAAGGCACCCCAGCCAAGAATCGAACCGGAGGACCTTAAGACTAGATAGTGTAATGCTTTGATGAGACTCCCATTTAGTTGACACAAAAATGGCTGACTCCCATAGAAGGTACACATGTTTTCTTGTGGTGTGTTCTTACTATTAACAGCACTGACTTAGACAATGTGCAGGTCACATTCTTCTGTGATGGTGAGTTGCATGGAGATGGGACATTATCTCTGCTGTCCTCAAGTGTGGAAAAACATTGATCTTAGCAGAGGATACTGATGAGAGGTGGAAGGAATGCTTTATGTTCTTCTTTGAGAATGTAGTGTTAAATACAGATAGTAAATGACACAACATTAGTGCTGAAAGAGTTGTACTGTGACATGACTATGTGAGTGGATGGGGGTTATGTAAACATGGAGAAAGAGGAAAGAGCTGGATACTGGTAGGTTGTTCTAGTAACAATATACTTTTTCCAGTGCTGCATACAAAGTCATGAAAACAACTCTGAATTAGGTAAGCTGGGGTAGTGATCCCTGTTTTCAAAGTGGGGGGGGGGGGTCAGGAAGGTGTGTGCCAATTAATTGACTTTAACATTTTATACAAAAGATGAGGAAGACAAATTTACACTCACATACAAACTGCTTTCATGCATGCACTGTGCATTCTCTCGTACATCGTTCACTCTCTCCTTCACTGCATACACTCCCTCTCTCTCATATACATCCGTACACAGTCTCTGCTGCATTCACACACTCATACAAACTGCTTTCATGCATGCACCGTTCATTCTCTCATACACTGCTCACTCTCCCTCATACATACATGCACAATCTATTCTAGGCAGAGTATTTCATATTCAGTTGTGAGCTAGTACTAGTTTATAAGAAATGCTATCCGGACTCTTATTTCTAACTTTTACAACTAACCAGAATTTCGCAAAATGCGGGGTTTTTTTAGCAAGCCATGCAGGGCCTTCCCTATTAGTCAGTTAGTTGTCGGGCCTATGCAATTGCTTTCTGCTAAAACAGAACAAACTGGCAGGGAGCTTTCAGTTTTTAAATGACATTCAGTGGCATCGCAAACTTAAGTAAAGTATAAAAAGTGAAACGTTAGTAATAAAAGCAATAGCGTCAAAATAACTGCAGTAGGCACAAAATTAATATAAACAGCATGATACGGACAGAAAACCACTTTTTGTCTTCTGCGACTGTACTTCTGCAGTCAAAAAACAGGCATCATGAATATTTGGAATGCTTGCTAAAATGTTTGCCTCCAGCACAATTCTGCTAACACTCTACGCACTGTAATAAGAAATAATTACAACATCTTAAACTTAAAACAGTTTGTTTACAAACATACACCGGCCATCAGGTTTAACAAAATGATAGTAACCTAAAATCAGTTAAAGCAAAAACTGCAACATTTAATTGGTATATATTTAATGACTATGTCCTATCATTTTAAGAACTTTTTACGCAAATGACATATTCAATTTTACAATAATTATAATAAGAATCATTTACTTCGTTCGAATTCTAAGAGGTTTCCAACCTGCACTCCTGAAATGACAGCAGGATAAATAGAGGGATCCAGCAGTAAATTCCACAAATGGCAGAAAAAGAAATGGAATTTTCACTGTTGGACCCCCTATTTATTTGCATAGAAGACAGAACGAAGGATTTTTAGGTCAGGGGGTTTAGGTGTTAGAAAAGTCTTGGCTTGGCTTGTAAGACTGTCATTGGATGCATAGAAAATTGGCTTGTTATGGAGAGGAAAGTACACAGTGAATTGCAAGCCAATGTTCTCCAAAAACTGAAATATGAACACCACGTAAAAACTCGAAAAAACTTTTGAAACTCAACGAACCGCAAGCAAAACCAGTCCTGTTTCACAAATCCAAATAACACACTAGGACAGTGTATTTAACACTTTCATCCACTATTTATTGCGTGAATTTTTACCCTACCCAAACTTCCTTTTTATACCTTATGACATACAGGAAATTACATCAAATTAATAAAAAGATAAAATTAGAAAAATCTTTTTCTACAAAAATAAAAACATGTATATATCTTGAATTGTATAAAACACATTTTTTCCTATGTTGTTGTTTCTTTCGGCTTTTCCCAGTTAGGGGTCGCCACAGCGGAACTCCGGTCCGCTAATGATTGGCAGTAGATTTTTGCATGCCGAGTAAATTTTTTGTCCTAGAGAAGATGGGCAAGGCCTTGTTTGAAGGTGATCTCAATAATATTTTAGAGTGTAAAGAAGCATTTTGGCAGTTGTACCTATGCACCGGGACTGAATGAATCCATAAATTTAAAATGCTTTTAATTATACAGATGAATTTACATATGCATTTTTTATATTTATTTGTATTAAGTATTTTTTATTTACAGAGATATATAGAAAGAAATGTTTTATACAATTCAAGATATATACATGTATTTATTTTTGTAGAAAAAGATATTTCTAATTTTATCTTTTTATTAATTTGATGTCATTTCCTGTATGTCATAAGGTATAAAAAGGAAGTTTTAGGCAAGTTGATTTTTACCATATGATGGATTACGTGTATTGTGACAGTCTGGTATGATCTGTGGTGTACTGTTGACAATTTTGGTGTGTGAGTTTACGGTGTGAGATGCTTTTGCCTCCGAGGCTTTATATTTACATTTCTCACACATTGTGTTGTGTTGTTTGAGTAGCAGATAATCATCCAACAGAGTGAGGCAATTCTTGCACTGTCTCAAGATACCCTTCTCAGTCAGGTTAGGTAGAGAAGTTATAGGGAAAGTGCTGGTCCATGATTCCAATTGGAATGACTCTAAGGCCAAGGGTAGCTATTAGTGCTTTGATTTTGGTTGTAGACTGTTTCGTTGGACTTGCTAGTGAGTATTTAAATATCAGTACAAAACGACTATCCTGGAAACCTCCTCCAGCCATCAGCAAGCATATCTCTCAACTGTCCCTGATTTTGACTCAAATTTTAGGTTTTTCCCTTTTAAAACTGTTAACTGTTGGAGAAAAGGTGGTGAATTGCTCTTAAGTAGTGACACTAAGTAGTCCTAGACTTCTTTTAGTTTAGAAAACCTATATTAACCCCCATTCTGTTCTCTTAGTGTTTCAAGTTAATAGTGATAATTGTGTCCCTGATTATTTCTGGATTTGTTCCTGATTGCTTGAGGGCTATGCCAGCAAGCACTAATAAATTATAGTTTAAAAAAAAATACACTGATTTTACTACTGTCAAATTAGTATCAGTACACTCAGTATTAAGCAATTTTATCAAAGGTCCTTTAGCCTCGTGAGTAATTTAGGGGTGAGACTTATTAAAATGATACTAGTGTGATTATTGTCAACAGCCAATAAATGGGGAGAGGGAGAGAATTGTGTTGTCAAGTTATCATAAGTGGCAGGCAGTAATAAATAGGCTGTGTTTAAGAATGCACCTGCAACAGCGTGGGTGGCAGGGAAAAACAATTAGAGCCTTAGCTCTGAGCTGATTGTCCTGGAACTGCTCCATTGCAAATACATCTCCTGAGCCTGAACTAGCCTGACATGCACTTGGTACACAAAAATGAAACCAAGCTTAATAACATGTACTGGAGTCACTAATATAGGTGTAGCTAAAGTGAATGCAGACTGTTAAAATGAATTTAAAATCCGATCAAGAAATGAAAACACTTTTAACAGTCTTTCTAATGATTTTTCCTTTGTCCTGGTTTGACTGGACTAATCTATTCTGAATGCACTTCAAGTGCACTTTTAGCTGCAAATCAACGTATAAACATTCATATTGCCTTTGGATCTTTTATAGAATTAGTATTGGTATGGGGCTATCTGTATTCTTGGACAATTCTTGGACAAACTTTATCTGAGGTAGTGTTGGGCTTTGCAGGGGGGTTATGGGTAATCTGAGGAGCCTGAGCTTGGGTTTCGAAGTTTTGAGTGGCTGAAGACTGATGCAAGACCGGGTCCAAAGACCCAGCCATTAAGGAAGAATGGAAGCAGACAAAAAAGATTTATTGTTATGGAAAGTATATAACTTACATTTACTGGGTGGTAGGTTCACTGCTTGAATGCCAGCAAAGAAGAAATTTAGAGAAACTGAAAGAAAATCAACTAGAAAAGGTGAATAGAAAACACTAATTGAGAAAAATCCTGCAGCTTTTCAGCAAAAAGCAGTTCAAGCTCCAGCGTTGGTGTAAGAGAGATGGGCTCCAGTAATTTAGAGAGAAAAATAAATGTACTCAGAGCTGATTAAAATAAATTAAACCTTGAAGGAGTATATCAAATTGGATAACAGAAGGCTGAAAATATAGAATAAGCTTTTACTAGCTATTCAGATGAACTGAAAAAAAAATGGACATTTTGAGAATGAAATGAAGAAAATGTTGGCTGAGTATAATGTTTCAAAAAAAAGTAAGGTTGGATTTTCTTTGCATGATCCATCTTCTAAGTTTTTCCACTGTACCAGAAAAAAACTTGATGGAACTGACTGTGTTCAATTTATGAAAGCACAAATAAGCAACTGGGCTGGTATTCCCACAACAAGATTTGCTAATTGAAAGGGCACACGAGTGTATGTTCCAGCAGCCAAGGCCTGTGTTAGTAAAAATCCAATCATACCAGTAGAAAGAGTTGATCCTAACAAGCTGTCATAAAGGCAAAGTATTAAAAATTGGAGAAAGAAGAGCGTTTGTAGAAAATTGGTAATTCACTGTGGTGCATCAGGCAGAAGAGAAGCAAATTTAATCCAGCAGTCATGGATTAAAGAGAGAGGTGTGAGATTCAAGCTGCTCTGTCTAGCTGTCTTCAGAATATTTTTTCCCTGGAGGATCAAAGACATTTTTTGATGTAGAACAGGCTGAGGAGGAAATACAAAAGTGTATCTAATAAAAAGCAGTTCATCAAACAGAAGGGGACTCTGCTTCTCATTATTTTAACAGTAAACCTCATATAGAGATTTTTACAGTGAAACTTTTTCCAGTGTTCCAAAGGAAAACAATTGAGAGAGAGAGAGAAAAGCACAGGAGTTTACTGAATTTGGGAGTACATTGGACTTGAAGTAGAGTCTGGTGTTGGAGATGGGGATAAACAGGAAGAAGACCAGTAACACTGAATTAGTGAATAAATGTGAAATTTATAAACCATCAATCGTGTGAAAATATGGCTTTGCAAGAAAAAAATGTCTGAGAAAGACTGGATTTCTGTTTACTTAAACTTTTGGGTGGGCTGTAAAGAATATACCTCTTTATATCATTTAATGATTGGAAGGACACTAAGAGGAAAAATAGCATTTTTTTTTGTTTTTAAGTATTTTATTCAAATACTATTATCTAGTAAAGCAGTTTTGTTGTATTATGTAGTCAGGGGTATTTTAAATGTGGAGGTGAGGGCAAGTTTGTTTTTAGTGCTTGTTTTTATATGATAAAGTAAACATGTGGTTTTAATATCTTTAAGAAATATAGGCATCGCAGTGTAAAAAGAGAAGAAAGGCTTGACAAAAGCTAATTCAAGCTAATGTGTTATAATTTTGGGCTGTTAGTGTGGGTGGGGGGTATAAAAGTTCACTGATTTGTATTATATGTACAGTTATGAGGTTTTCTCTTATTTTTGCATATGTGAATGTCTGGATTAATGCCCTTCGCTTTATCTAAAAATAAAAATCATTTTTGTAAGAAAGTAAGCTTGAAAATAAGATAAAATAATGGATTCTATGAGAAGTGCTAAATTCTGTGCATATGCAATGATATTAGTTTTGTTCTTTTCCTTTAGCAAATGTTCAATTTGAATCGAGAAGTCTGCAGCCAAAGGCAGGTGTACATTGTTTCCATGGAGACAAGTTGATTGCAGGTGCATGTAATTAATCTTAAGAGTTCAAAGCACTGTTTGCTTAGGGAAATGAAAACATTTAAGGGTACAAGGGCAAGCAGTTTTGTTTAAAAAAAAAAAAAGTTTTGACATTATTGGAAATAAGAGATTGCAGCTTCCCTATCAGCCTTATTACTTCAGTGCATTAAATAGAGCAATGTAATTAGTTTTATTTCAAGATATCCAGTTAAAAGTTGATGTTTGATGAAAGCATGCAAACAGTTTTTCTCATCTGGGAGGGATTAGAGTTAAGAAAAGAACAGCCATCAGTCTATGAGAACACAGTCTGTAACATGTACTCTGGAATGGTTAACCTTAATTTTAAGTTAAGTAATGCCTGTTGATGCAATTTGTCAAATGTGTCAATTTGAGGCACTTATATCAAGAGGGTTAAACTTCAGTTTTGAAGACGTACACAGTTTTGTATGTTTTAATTTAATAGGTTATGAAGGTGTTCTGAAAGTTTATGTAATTTTTTTGTTTGAGGGCTTTTAATTAAAACAAAGTCTTGGGCAAATATAACACAGAATCAAATGGAGAAGACAAGACCCTACTGTATAAAAGGTCAGGCTGCAAAAAAGTGTGGGCATGTAAAGACAAAAGCTGGAAATACAAATCCAGAAAGCTGTCGTATATAATAGGTGGAAATAATAATTTCATATCATAATGGCTACTCTGGCCAAATTATTTTGGAACATAAATGACTGTAAAAATGGGAATTTTGGGAACAAAGCATACAAAGGAGAAATGAGGTTTAAAAGGTGGCAGGACTTAAATGAGCTATGTAATGTTTGAGTGAGAAAGATTGGGTAGATTATAAATGCTGTATAATGTTTGCAACTGGGAGTGTATCAGTATGGTTTGTGATGTAAAATGCTTGCAACTAGGATTGTGTCTCTGGTTGTTTTCATTTCTATAAATGTATGATTGGATTTGTAGTAAGTGATGATTTTAATAAAGATATGTTTTGTTTAAAAAATGCAGGATTGAATAATTTATGTAATATTGCATAGGTTATGTGATGTACAGCATTATATGTGAAGTGTAATGTTTACTAAACCAAAACAGAGAACTATTACTTCACTACAACTAGTAAAATAAATAAATAAATAAAAACAAGTAACCTAAGGCTAATAACCAAGGAGACTCTAAAAATTTCTTAACTGAGATTAAAAAGTGTTTAATCTGTATTGATTTTTATATACAGTAAGCATTTTCGTCCTTAGTAAAAACAGGACTTCATCAGAATCTCAACAAACACCTCAAATAACACTTTTATACAAAAATCACCCTAATTAAAAAAATAAATAAATAATCAATAAGCAAAACTACATACAAACACTGTTCTTCTTTCGGCTTTTCCCGGTTAGGGGTCGCCACAGCGGAGCTCCGGTCCGCTAATGATTGGCAGTAGATTTTTATGGTGCCAAGGTATCAGCTCAACTTCCAACCTTCAACGAAGGCACGCCCATTCTATGCATGTCTTTCAAATGCCACTCGACCACGGGGAAGACATGCAGACTCCACAAGCGCTTAAGTATTATATTAAAAACATTTCAGTACATAGAATTTCCTTAAACCTTTAAGTACAAAAAAATGATTGGTTCAAACCATTTAACTTGAAATTTGATTGCTCTTATAAGTACCACAGACTGAATAGAGGTATATTCATTTAAATGTGGATGTGACATAGCCTGCAGTTGTAACTGCCATTTTAGTTCATTATTTTCCAACATTACCTTAACATCACCACCCCTTGGGTTGTACGTAACAGAATCAATGATGCCAAACATAAACTTGATGAATGAAGGGCACGCCAGTGAGTGTTTTAAACGAAGCATTATTCTCCTTTTTATTTTTAATATCGTAAAAATGTTCATAATATATCTATGTAAAGCTCTCTTGGTTTTACTGATGTAAAACCCTGAACATCCTATACATAAAGTGATATAAACCACCGATTTAGTCAAACAATTCCCTTTCTCAAACACCTTACAACCTAATTTTTATTTAAAATAACTGATTATTTCTCTCTCTCTCTCTCATGAACATTGTTTACACCTCCCACATTTGGTGATATGGTATACTGCAGTCATCCCTTTTCTCTTCTTGGAATTTCACTTAACAAAAAAAAAATCCTTAAAATTTCTCCCAGCCTTGTAGGTGTTAACATTTTTTCAATCTTATAGGCGAACAGAGGCTCATTCCTGACCATTTCTAAAATCTCTGGATTAGTTTTAAATATACTCCCCATTATTTCTAAAAAATAAAGCAGTTTGTCTACTATACTATAAAACCATAGCTTTCTCATAGCTTTTATTATTAGTGACTGCCCCTTGCTTTTCACGGTTTACCCCATGCTGTAATCCTACACTTAACAGGGTATATCTTTCTTCCCCCATTCATCCTGGACATACTCTCTAATGCTATTAGCTAATGGAAAAGGATAATTTCTATCCAAGAACATTTGTGACCATATCCAATTCATTTCCTAAATCTATCCTATGGGAGGTCATCCTAGCTGTTCTCTTATATATTGTCTATTCATGAGGCTCTTTTTTTGACTTAATGGGTGAAAACTATTAAAATCCAAATATGAATTACTAAATGTTGCCTTTCTGAAAATTTTTTAATTTAAAAATGTGTTCAATAAATGTATTCAAATAATTTAATTCCCTTTCTGTTAAACTTGTAGGTGAATTCCAAAAATTCTGAGGAATTGTCTAAAAATTTCACAAATTGGTTGAAGTTCTCCTCCAATCCTTTCCATAAAATAAAAATGTCATCCAAAAACACCATAGAGATCTGTATTCTGAAAAAAATGGAGAATTAAACACAACCTGGTTTTCTAATGCCAATAACGCCAAGTTTGCATATATGGGAGCACAATTATGGCTCTACTCCCTTGTTCTGTTTTAAAACATTCTCCTTCAAAATATGTAAAATTATTATCCAGAACCTTCTTGTTTCCTCCCCCAAAAAGTGTATGTACTGGTGCAAACTATCCAAGAAAATGACATAATTACATTTGTTGTAAGTGATGGTTTAATAAAGATGTGTTTTGTTTAAAAAAAGGGGGGGGGCAAGAATTGAATAATTTATGTAATATTGCATAGGTTATATGATATATAGCAATATATGTGAATTAGAATGTTTGTTATAGTAATATAGTTTGATAATTTCCATATGAATGTAAATTTGCCTAGTGATCATTCAGTAAAGGTGTTTGAAAAAAAAATAAATGGCCTTGCAAGTATACACAAAGTAAAAGTATTAAATTAAGAAATGTTGTGTCTTTCGGCTTATGGGGTCACCACAGCGGAACTCCGGTCCGCTAATGTTTGGTAGTGGATTTTTACGTGCCGAGTTACCAGCCCTGACGCACAACCTTCAACGAAGGCACGCCCATTCATGCATGCCTCTACACAGAAGACGCTCTAGCTGAGAATCAAATGCAACAACGTCTTGCTATGAGGCGACAACGCTACCGCAGCACCATGCAGAGTGTAAATAGCAGTGTTGCAGGAGACTTGAAATGAGCATCTGAATCTATAAAGAAAGGATTTCAGGATGGATATTCAGCAGAACATCAGGGATAAAGGAATTCAGTTATACTAATTGTTTGAGAAACTCCAGTTGTAATAGAAGAGGAAAAGATAATGAGCACAGATTTGTCGTACTAAGAGGCTACTGGCAAGGGATGAAGATTACACTAACATGTATTTATATGCCACCAAAAACTGCTTTTATGAATCTTAAGAAAATTTTGGAAGAAATCCGCTTCAGCTGGGAATATTACTTGTAGGTGGGGACTAGGAGATGATTTGCAACATTGATTTATTTATCTGGGGGACCTAAAAGGAAAAATGTAATCAAAGACGGTTGATTTATGAAGAACTTTATGAATATATTTGATATGGAAGATGTGAATTTAGTAATAAATGAACTGAAAGAATTTACATATTATTCCCAAGGTAAAATAGCTAGGCTAGAATAGATGGAATTTATATTTCACTGGGACATGCATTTAATTACAGCTTCAACACACGTGCAAGAACTGTTTCAAATTGTACAACAATAAAAACTAAGATAGAAGTGCAGGATAAGGATGTAAAAATGACACTGGACCTTTCCCACCTACCTGTTAATTTATGGGATGGATAGTAGAAATTATTTGAGAGTTATTAGGGAAGATAAAAATTTCTTCATAGGTTATAGCTAGTGAGTGGGATAAAATGAAAATGGAGTTTATTTAAATTAAAAGAAAAAGAGAAATGGTTAAGAAGTAATGGGAGTTAATTTAGAGGTGCTGACAAAGGTTAAAATATTCTAAAATAAAGAGAATCTCACAGAAAAAGAATGGGCACAACTGCAGAGTGCTAAAGAGAAAATAATGGAGTATCTGGACAATAAAAATATCAGTGGCCTCAAAAATTGGTCCTTTCTCTGTACTCTGTCTTTTACAGACTTCTCCATGGAGATTTCACTGGGACATGCATTTAATTACAGCTTCAACACACATGGCATTCATGCCATGAAAGGTCCAGCCCTATTTGATCTGCTTTTAATTTGCAGAGCTAATGGTTCATCAAATACTGAGTTAAAGGAGCTAAACTTTCATAAGCAGGTAAATAAGACACGTTGTTGTGATAGATTCATACCCAACATATGCTTCACCCCTGGAACAAACCTCCGCTACATGTCAAGCAAAGTAGCACCCTTGCCACCTTCAGGGTAAACCTAGGTAATTGGATGGGCAACCTCAAATTTTATTTCTGTCTATCTTGTCTTGCTCTCCTTGAGGCTAGAGGGATTTTTTTTTTTGGGGGGGGGGGGCGCTAGACTGCGGCCAAATGCCTATTACTTACTTGTGAGTCTATGAGTATATATGTATGAATGTAAAATGATTGCTATTGAGCAATTTTTTTTTTTTTTTTAATGAGAACTCCAGAGGACAAAACTTTTAATACAGCAACTTGGGCAACAAACTTTGGGAGCCTATAATAAAAATTTAAATAGCCAGAGGTACTGTAGATACATTTCATAAAATTTTCAAAATATCTCAATTTCTATAAAGCAGAAAAATATGGAATAGTTAAGTATGCCAAGGTCAGAGGTAGACCTGGGCTCAACAGTAAACACTCAAGATAGGGGGAGATAAGCTGAAAACTGTGATATATAATCAATTTTCAGAAACGTTTCCTGGAACAGATGGTATTCCTGTGGAAGTTAGGAGGGAAGAAAGTGGTAAAGATCCGGAAGGTTTTACTTAACAGTATGTTAGAAGGAGGGAAATCAACCTCTTGGATGAAAGCTGTGGTGGCTATAATATCTAAAGATGGTGAAGAAATAGGAGACCCACATTTGTATATGTCCATTTCAATGTTAAACCATGCTTACAAATTGTTTTGCCATTTTTTTAGCTACTATAGACAGAGGTGTTGCAAAAATTGATATATTTGGATAAGTGCAGTTTTTTGGAGGGGAGGCAAACATTTGACAAAATTAACAGAACAGTGATGATCCAGAGGGAAGCAGAATTTAAAAGAAATACAGCTGTTGGTGGTGAGTCTTCATACAGAGAAAGCTTTTGAAAGAGTAAGCTGGGATTTTATGAGTAGGGCAGTGGAAGCATTTGCATTCCCTGATACAGTGATGAGCTTAATTAGGAAGATCTATGAGGATTTGAAGCAAGAGTTAATGATGTTTTTTTTTTGTTGGTTTGTTTTTTGGATAAGTTATGTCTGAACAGAGGAACCAGGCTGAGGGCGTCCTCTTTCCCCTTTATTTGCTTTATATTTAGAGCCATTGGCAAAGAAAATGAAAGCCTCAGAAATTTAGTGATATATAGTTGGTACAATCAAGAAAAATTGGCTTTCATTTGCAGACAACGTTACTTTGCACCTGATAAATCCAAAAAAGGACATCTCAATGTTGTGGAACATTTTGAGACCGTTTCAAGTCTTTTCAGGATATAAAATTAATGAAGATAATTCACGGCTATAGCCTTTGTTTATATACCCACACATGAATTGGTTCAGCAATATCCATATTTATGGGGACACAATGCCAATATCCATATTTATGGGGACGCGATAAGATGACGTATTGAGAAATATGGATTAAAAACTAAAAAGAGAATACAAAACTGAGAAAATGGAAGCTCTTGTGTATGCACATAGATAGAGACTAGAAGTGACAATGTTTAGTCCCTTTAGTTTTCTGTACAGATTGGGTTTATTTTTATAAACCAGAGGAGAAGTTGTAGACAATAATTAGAGTTGAAGGAATTCTCCTGTGAGGGGACAAGGGCAATGGTTAAGTGGGATAAGTTGATCCTTTCAATAGAACAAGGTGGGATAGGATTACCTGATTTAAAGGGATATTTAGAGCTACATAATTTAAGGCTCATGTATGTAACCCAAGCAGAAAGTTATAATTCCGAATGGAAAGAAATGACAGTGAAGCATGGGGGAAATTCAAGAAATATGGAGATAATGGGATTTTGGATGCTGATCCTTAAGGAGAATAATAGCAGCCACAAAAAATATTATATTCCTAAAGGAGCTGAAAGTATTCTAAGAAATAAGCCAGTGTGAGAAAGGAGATTTTGCCAATGGGGATTACCGCAAGTAGCAGTACAAATAATAGGTAAGAGGGGGCTGGAATGTACTAGAAAAAACTGGCAAAGGAAGAAATGTATTCTGAGCAAATAACTGGAAAGGGTAAGGTAATGGGATGAGGTCAAAAGACATTTCAACTCCAGACTCTAGACTACCAGAGCAGGTTAGAAAGGGATAGGGGAATCCTGTCCGCCTACACTCTGATATCAATTCCTGGTAGGGAAGACAGAGTTTCTAGTTGAATCTAGAACAAAAGCTACTATTAAAAAAAGGGAATTAGTAGGACATGTAAAATTTTGCATGATAACTGTAAGAATCAATTGGAGGAGGTTAAAAAGATTGGGAAGAGAGATTGGACAAGTGATTTACAAAGGAAAAATGGGAGATCATATGTATGGCTCCCAAATATGCAGCAAAGTCTAGAAGCTTTAGGATTTTTGCTTGGAGGTGTTTGCATAGATATTTTTATACCCCAAGCAGACTCCAACAAATTTTTCCATAGGTAGATTTCAAATGTTGGAGGCGTGATTGGGAAGAAAGAATTAACTGGGAACCGGTCCCCTTCAGAAGCTTGAGTTTTCAGAAACTCAAAATTCATATTGTCGAGACAATATGATAGAGTTTCTGAAAGCTCAAACTTTTGAATGGAGATCACAGAACAGTGCAGATTGGGGAATTTACCATTTTCCCCAATGAAGTGCAATCTCAGAGTTGGTATATATAATATGCAGGGAGGGTGTGGGGGCACAACCCCTCCTACAAAAACATAAAAAAGGTAGATTGTATTTATTTATTTATTTATTTTTTTTTTTTGAAGTTTGGGTTTGAAATATGAATTTTTGAGTTTCTGAAAACTCAAGCTTCTGATATAGACCGCTAGGAATATGTTTTGGTAGTTGGCAGATTTTTAAAAATTCCATACCAAGTACTCCTGTCAGAAATATTTGGTTAGCAAATGGGTATAACTAAAGAAATTATTCTTTTGAGCTGTGACTAAGGCACAGAATTGCATAGAGGTAGAGAGGCCTTGTTAAGTTTAATTCTGGTAGCTGCTAAAAAAAAAAACACAAATTACTTGAAAATGGAAATTAGTCTAAACCAACTGTAACAGAAATAAAATAACCGGAAGTAGGATATTTTGAAAAAGAAAGGAATAAATTACACAGCAATAAATTGAAGTTATGGGAACAATACATGTAGAATAATGTTCTGGAGGAAGAGTAAGGTTTAAGGGAATGCAGGAATTGAGCAATTTATGTAATGTTGGACTGATATAGTTATAAAAAAGAATGTATGTGATTAATGTATGTAACTGGAAACATTTTTAAAACAAGGTCAGGTTGAAAACAAGGTGTGAGATGTTCATCTGGTGTCCACTCACATGTTATATCAGGGTACTGAGGTAAATCACTGAAGTGCTTTTGATCTTGTTTCAGTGCTTCACTACTGCTGTGGTTTAGCATATTTCCATTGGGATGCTATTAGTTGTCTGCTGTGCCCCTCAGACTAACTGCATTGGTACTAGAGCGTAGACTTCTCATTGCTGTATTAGTACCTGAACCAGTTGTGTTTTCCCCATATAGTGTGTGCCCAGCTGCTCTAAACTGCATTTGAATTAGTTATTTATTTTTATTTTACATTTGTTGACCGGGATTGTCCGACTGAGCTGAAGAGCCCTTTTTCAGCGGAGACCCAGGGAGAAAAGCTCCAACATATACAATTTTCATTATAAATTAGCATTAAACAGCAATATTACATGATTATTACAAGGCATTAAGTAGCAATACAATGCTGAACAGTGTCAATAATCAAGAGTATAGCATAACTATTTCAAGATGTATAAAAAGAAATATGTCATTAAGATGAGTATAGTTTTTGAGGTAAGTGGTTACAAAAACCCAGTTTTATCATGATGTAGTTGCAAATTACATTAGAATGTTTCTCTGAGGCAATTTGCTTAATATATTTTAGAAGACAATAGATAGAGTAGTCAAGGAAGATTAGAGAAAGCTAGTGAGAAGAGTGAGTTAAGGGCAGAAAGTAGATTAAGGTATGAGAAGTAGGGGATGTTAAGGAGGGAGAGTGCAGTGGCAGGACCAGTGACTTTTAAAGTGCTCTTTGGTGGCTGTTTTAAATTGTTTAGGATGTGAAAGGGTCCTGATTTCTAGTGAGAGCCTATTCCAGGCAGTAGTGGGGTGATAGCTGTACATGTTGCATCCAAATTTAGACTTGGGTTTGTAGATTTGTAGTAGGTCTTGGTTAGAGCTTCGGAGAGGTCTGGAGGGAGAATAATGGGAGATGAGAGGGGATAGTGCTGGGCAGTAGGAAGGCTGGTATAGGATCGAGTGGATGATCTGGAGCTGAGAGAGAAAAAGCTGGTGGGGTAATTCAAGCCAGTTTAGGTGTTTGAGTGAGAGAGTGTGATGGGATTTGTAGGTTTGTTGGGCAGCAAATATAGCTACCTTGTTGTAGGTAAATTCGAGTTTGGTCAGGAGTGCTGAGTTAAGATTTGTGAGAATTTGAGAATTGTACAGTAGACTGGGTAGAATTTAGGTAAGAGAGAGAGAGAGTAATCTTGGCTTGAAAAGTAAGGAATTTCTTGTTACTGTAAAGGAGCCCTAGTTTTGAATGAGTCTTTTTGATGCAGTTATTAACATGCAAGTCAAATTTAAGCTGATCATCTATGGTTATGCCTAAGAGCTTAGTACTGGATTCTACCTGAATGGGAGTGTTATTAAGGGACTGTATGGAGAAGGAGGGTTTCATATTAATGAACTTTTTAGGTAGGAAGAGTAACAACTTTGATTTGTTAGGGTTAAGGATGAGCTGGTTGTTGGAGAGCCATGTTTCAACTAAGTTAAGATGCCTGAGTAGCTGTAGTCATCTGCCTATTGCACTAAAGATTATTGAGTACAGGAGGTATACTCAAGAGCTGATTAGTAAAGATATTAAAAAGTAAAGGCCCTAGGGTAGACCCTTGAGGTACGCTCATTTTGACGGGGAGAGGAGGGGAGAGTGCAGAGTGCCATCTCACTGATTTGAGATCTATCAGTGAGGTAGCTGGAGACCCATGCAACAGTATCAGAGTATCAGTTGTGCCTTCACATGGCTTTGCTTTCTTTATACTCTACACATAGCAAAGCTGCATACAGTATAGCTTGAGCACTTGGGCTAAACCAAATCCAGGATCCATGTCGCAAAATGGAACGTAACCCTGCTTGTTGTATCCTAGTTGTTGTCAGTCTGTGGCACTGGGTAGTCTTAGTCAGTTTAGCAGTTGCCATATTACTGACACATTGAACTTCTGTATGATGCAAAGAAGTCAGTCTGTGAGAGAGACATACCAATGCAGTCTGGTGGCATCCTTCTCACCCAACATAAGGCATCCCTGGACCCTGTTTTGATGTACCTTTTGCACATACACAAAACAAGTAGCATCGGAACTACTAGATCAAAAGACCTAAATTTTGTTTGCGACATAAATAGTACATGTTGAAGGGATGGATGTGTTTTTCAGAATTCCCATTCCATGGAACAGGCTCCCCATCCATGTGAAGCAATTCCTCCCTAATCTTATTTAACCACAACGTGGACCAATGGATAGGTAACTGTAAATTCACCCCGGTCTGGTTTATATGTTTGTGATGGACAGAGGCAGTCAGTAAATCACCCAATGTATAAATCTAATTTGTGGGTTACATTTGGGTTGCATGTTTAGGCTTATAAGGGCCCTGGTGGTCAGTAGCTTAGTATGCAACTATGAACTTGTGAACATCGCACACCACCATCCACATCTTATCACAACTACATTAAACTGGCTTATGTTGAGGCTATAAAAAATCACTGTCAAAGCTTTCTAGAATTAAGATGTCCAGGTGTTGGCAGTTGGCCACCACCACTTCAACACCATGCTCATCCAAAGTAAACAGTCTCTGGGAGATGGTCTGGAAGTCATCTAATACCAAAAATTCCTTGAGTAAAACTAACTTGATAATCAGTTGACTCTACCATCGGACACACTTGACTCCGCACTCGCAAGACTGGACAAAGATGAGGTTAGAGCTATGTTTCTTATGGTGGGATCCTTAATGGCACAAGGGCTGTAAAGTCTCTCTCTCATCAGACAGATATGATCATAACTTAGTAATAGTCTGTGTGGGTGTGAATGACCTGAGGAACATGCAGAGAGGCTTGTGGAATCCTAGCGTGCATGTTCCACTGCTGACAAGACATTGATCCAGAGTGGAATTCTATCTTCACTCAGAATTATATGTATATACAAAGAAAAGATAACGAGCTTCAACAATTGGTTTAGTACATTACAGCATTCAGGCGGGGGGGTGGGGACTCCAGTATGTGTTTGTATAGGATGAGATGATTGTGATTGATATCCAACTTGTTTCATTCACTAAGAATAGCCTGTACCTCCCATTGCATGGTTTCAACATACTAAGTAAAGCCCTTGTAGCTTCCACAGTGCCTTCTATAGCCCATCTAATGGGCATCCCAGCATAACAGTTATCAACATAGCCATTTCCAATCCTAAATGAGACCATATCAAGGTGGTTGTTTTCAATGTCAGAAATCCATCCGTTGCCCAATCTTGATGCTTCCCTGCAACTTAACTACACAGGCATGTATAGGTTTTTTTATTGAGATTTGGTTTCACTGAAAAATAGATGCAAAACCCAGGTGTAGTGGTAGTGTTATCATGCATTCAGGCCTGGTGGAAACTGCAGTGCCTTTTCCATTTTGTGAGGGACCACATTCTGGACCTCAGTCACTTGAACTAATTTGTGTAATGGACAACTTTCTGGGTGTTCATGGTTCAGTCCATTATACCTCTTCAGAAGAAGGACAACTAAATGTGTTCTGTGGACCTTCAGGATGACTATTACCTTATAAAAACAGCAAGGCAGTCTGAGGTTCCTTTGCTTTTGTGTGGAAGCCAGTCACTTTCAGTTCAGGGCACACTCCCCTTGTGTGTTTACCAAGTGCTTGACAGTAGTGGCACATCTCAGACTGCAGCTACTACATAATTGAAATTCCAGTCCTGGAAAACTCCTTTTTGTCTGGTGGTGGTGACTTCACAAAGTAGGATTTCAGAACTGCAAGCCTCATTGTGCAAATCACCATATTTGTTTTTTCACAAAGTGAGTTTCCCTCTGCTCTAATGCTAACTTCCTTCCCAAAGTTAATTCTAACTCAGCCTTGAATCAAGTGACTAATCTCCAGTTGTTTGCAAGGGTGCATATCTCTTACAGTTGTTGGATGTTCGTTAATTGCACTTCTATTTATATCATACCAAGGACTTCAGGAAAACATTTTCTCTCCTTTTTTTAAACTAACTTGAGAACCATTGTCTCCCAACACAATGTCCAGGTGGTTGTCCGACTGCCTTATGTTTGTGTATAGAGCAAAGAGACTGTTGCTGCCTCACAAACTAATTTTCATTGTGCTAGGGCTATGGCAGCCTCTACAGTTTTACTTCTCTAGAGTACCTGTTGATGTCTGTGCTGCAGTTTCTTCTCCAATCCACACATTTATCACTCATTATAAGCTGGATCTGCAGTCTAGGCTTAGGGCATTGTTTGGCTCCAACATCCTTTTGGAACATTTTTCCATGAGTCCTCCCAGGGTTTATGTTAGCTGGGGACTCTGTGCCAGTAGTTGAGATGGACAGAAAATACAACATCCACTATGAAAGTTATGTACTTACTATATATAACATCTGTTCTTCTGTCCATCTCATCCTTTCCTTCCTCCACCCCCTGCAGAATTATCACTCTCTTGGGCTTTCAGATGACTGTGCTGAACCTATCCAGAGCCACATCTTACTTACAGTCTTGGATTGTTTTATTGTCATTTCAGGCCTTTTCTTGCTTGTGTAGTTCAGGAGACACATTCTGTATAGGTAGGCAAACACTAAGTGAGAACTGTGCGAGTGGAGGGAAATAATGAGTAATGGCCAAAGGTGTGAGCTGTCAGCATTGGATCCAGTCAAATCCAGTATACCCAATAATTGAGATGGAAGAAGATAATGCTAGTGTTATGGTTAATACTTAACTTTCATGTATGCCTTAGTGCTCGGTGTTGAGCACCTTCTTTTTTGCATCTACTGTTCTGATCTCCAGATGATGCAGATGAAACCAAATTAAATGAAAATAATCAGCAGTTACGGCAGTAGCACACACCAGGAGATAAACACAATGAATAATGAAATCCTGATACGTTTATTAATAAAACAACGTAAAGTAAAATTTAGCGCTTTCATCCTGCTACAATCAGGACTTCTTCAGAATAAACTTTATATACAAAACCCATATTTAAATACCTAAAGACCTTGAAGAAATGGTGCCAAAAAGTCAAAAAGCTTTTTTAAGGGGGTACAACCTCTCCATCCATACCAAATTAAACCTAACCTTTGTATTTAAAAATAAGAATATTAAATATAAAAACATGTGAATTCTATAAAAAGTGAATTAAAATACCTACTATGAGGATGATTTTAAGCGAACAACCACAAAATAAGCAATGATTTAATAAATTAATGTTCCTCTTGTAAAAATATTCCTGATTTTAAGCAAACAACCACAAAATAAGCAATAATATTTTCATAAATTAATGTTCTCTTGTAAAAATATTTCTGATTGTAACTGGACAAAAGCGCTTAATTTTACTTTGTTTTATTAATAAACATATCATGATTTTTATTATTAATTGTGTTTATCTCCTGATGTGTGCTGTTGCTGTAACTGCTGATTATTTTTGTTTATGTGTTTTTTGTCTTTTGATGGTTTTCTCCCTTTGGATTAAGTTTGCAGATGAGTGCAAACTGGGTATTGTTGTCAAAATCTCCCTCTGATTATCTATTCATTGTAGAAGGAAGTAACCCTTGTAAACACGTTTATAGAAAAAAGGCTAAAATTACATATGAAAAGGTGTGGCATTGTCAGATTTGGTAAACACCTCCCTTCCTTTGTACAGAGTATAGCTAACACCCAACGCCAAAATTTATAATGTAGTCAAAGATCTTGGAACGTGGGTCGATTCCTTCTCCTTCAGCCACCGTGTTGAAACAATAGTCAACACTTTGTTATTTAGCTCAATTGATAACTTCTTTTGACCAGGATATTATGCCTTTAGATATCTTCCTCCTATATGCACCCCTGATTAGACCAGTTATTTGGGATGTATTGCTGTAATTGTATTAGGTAAGTGAAAAGGCCCCAGAGGTTCCTTACTAATAAGATTATTGGTCTGAAGTTCTTGAGCTACCAGCAAAGGCTTGAAGCATCATCTTTCAACTCTTGTTTCTTATAGGCTGTTGCAAGATCATCTATGCTTTTTGCTTTCTGTGTTAAGTATTCCATCTCCCGTATCTTCACATGTCAAATAGTTCCACTAATACCAGAACTAGGGATTGAATCTCACATGGATGAAATGAGCTGCAGAGACAAGTGCACTGATCAATACCTATTTTATCTCTGGATCTGACTTCCCTTGCAAGTGCATCAAAGTGACATCTTGGAATCTTTAAAATTAAACCAGGGTAGTTGGTTGGGTACCCATAAGTTTACTCTGGGACTGGTTTGCTTTGCCATTCTTGATGGGGAAGGGTACAGCATTAGGGTGAACATTGGCAAGAAGTAAATGGTCTTGTGACTCATTTTCCTTGCATTTCCCATGAAAGAATGAGCTAGGTTGAAGATAGATGAATGTAGTGTACATTTTTGGAAATTGTTTACCTTTAGAAGAATAAGCAGGAGTTCAGCTTACTGCTAGTTATGATGCCAAGTTTGAGTAGAAAGTTGGAATACCCCTGAAGATAAAAAGTCAACCCTGAGTAAGTAGTATCCAGCAGGGGTGATGAGATTATTGGAAACTTTAAGTCTTAGCCAGATGTCCGTGGTAGTTGGGTTTGTATTTTGCTGTGTACTTACCCCTAGTCTAAAGATCAGAAAAGCTGGTATAGAAAAGGTGTCTCAGCACTAAGCACTAAGGCATACATGAAAGTTAAGTATCTAGCTTTTTTACAAATGCTGCTGATGCTTAAGTGACAAATTTTAAGATGTCTTGGGAGAGATATCCTGAATTAGATTACAGCTGAAGTATGTAGGACAAGGTTTTGGGTGTATATCCTCACCAATCATAAGAAAGACTACCTCTTCCTTTTTAGTGTATTTATTATTATTTTATTTTACATTTGTTGACCGGGATAGTCCGACTGGATACATGTCCATTTTCACCGGAGGCCCACGGAGAAAAACTCCAAACTTGCAAACAGATAGACAAGCAAGTTACAGCATATGCACAAACATATTGTATTAACATGCACGTTACAGTCTCATATTTCAAGCCTATGAAGAATGCAGTTTATATTCAGAAATATATACAAATATGTTTCTCTTATCAAACCTTTTAGTGTAAGAGGTAAGTCGTAAATAAAAAATTGCAGGGATATGGAAGTAGATGAGTCTTTAGTCAGGGTTAGAGCACGGACATAACCAGTGAGTTTTAAAATACTGGGTTAGATTTTTTTGAACTGATTAAGGGAGGGGGTTTAGAGTAAGGGCAGATGGGAGCGAATTCCAGGTTTTGCCTACTGAATTTGCAAACAGAGGTTCTCCAGATAGGTTGTTGGCTTTAACAGATTGAACCAAAATTTTTGTAGTGGAAAGAAGTGGCTTAGTGTTTTTGTAGAGATGGATAATGTTTTTAAGCAGGGGTGTTTTTTTTTTCTGGACGGTTAATAACCTTGAATGCTACAGTAAGTTGATTATATTGAATTAGCCTGGGGAGTTCTAGCCATCCTAAGAGGTTTAGGTTTTGACAATGGTGTGTACTGTAGGGAATTCCTGTGGCAAACCTGGCAATTTGATTGTAGCAGCTAGAGAGTTTGCTGAGATCAGTTTTGTTCAAGTTAGTGAGTATTGGCGAGGCATAGAGTAGAGTTGAAAGCAGAAGGGTACGGCCTATGGCAGTCCTAGCTAGAGGGGTGAGAAATGGTTTGTTTTTGTATAGGGAGACAAGTTTTTTTATTAACTGAGTTTGGTTTACGTGCATATCATATTTGAGGTTGTGTGTGATAACACCTAGGATTTTGGTATACATATCTGGTGAGATTATGATCCTATTGTTAGATGTTATAGTAAACAACGGTTGAAAGGATTTGTGAGTAGGTGAGAAGAGCAATAGCTTTGTTTTATTAGGGTTTAATAATAGCTGTTGATTAGAGATCCAGTTTTCCACTGTATTAAAGATTTTCTGGGTTAAACTAAGGAGATCTGTAGGGGTAGAGGTTGAGCAAATCAGGGTGGCGTCATCAGCGTATTGTATACAGGTTGCATCTGGGATTACAGTGTGGAGGTCATTGATAGAGGGAGAAAAGAAGGGGACCTAATATGGAGCCTCGAGGGACACCAAGAGTAACTGGGAGAAGGGTGGAGAGTTTGTCCTGCCAAAGGACAGCCTGCTTACTTCCACTAAGATGAGATTGAAACCATTGTATGGCATGGTTGTTTAGGGATATTTTATTTAGGGTAAGTAAAAGTAGCTGGTGGTTAACCATGTCGAAGGCCTTGGAAAGATCGAGAAACAGGGCAGAAGATAGTTTGTTGTTACGGTTGGAATTTATGACATTAGAAAAGGAGATGAGGGCTGAGGTGGTACTGTGCTGTGGTCTAAATCCATGCTGGGAGTTGGCCAGAAGATTATGTTGAATAAGGTAGTGTAACGTTGTCACCTCACAGTTAGACTTTGCCCGTTTGATTCTCAGTTAGAGCATCGTCTGTGTGGCGGCATGCGTGAATGGGCGTTCCTTCGTTGAAGGTTGTGTGTTAGGCCCGGCAAGCCAGCACGTAAAAATCTACTGCTAATCATTAGCGGACCGGAGTTCCGCTGTGGCGACCCCTAACCAGGAAAAGCCGAAAGACAACAACAAAGAGTTGTTTATGGATACACTTTTCCATAATTTTAGCCAGAGGGGAAAGGATAGCTATTGGTCTGTAGTTTGACAGCTCAATGGAGCTGCCTTTTTTGTGGAGTGGTATGACGTAATATTTTCCAGATAGAGGCTTCAGTTATGGTTCTGCTTATCAAAATCGAGACAGGATATGCTGTAACATCAGCAGCTTTTTGCAGGTAGTTTGCAGGGAGGAGGTCAGCTGAAAGGGTGGTTGGTTTGAATTTTTTAATTAGGGCTCTAATGAGTGAAGTCGGAACTTTTTAGAAGCTAAAGGAGAGAATGTCACTGGGTTTAGGGGTTTCAGCATTAGGACAAGTGGGTTTAAGTTTGCTAGCAAGGGCCTGGATGGTTTCTGTAAAGAAAATGTTGAAGGTGTTTGCAATGGACGGTGGCGATATTTGGTTTGAGGCTGAGGGGGTTGGAGTTGTGGATTGTCTTGGGTGGATGAGTTTAATACCTGCCCAGAACTTCTGTGGCTTGTTGTGGTGTTTCTGCTGTAGATGGCAATAATATATATATTTTTTTCTAGTAATATGGATTTTTTGTTTCATTCCTATATTGTTGAAATTTGAGTTGATCTTGTGGGGCTTTAGAGGAGCGCCAGGTGTTCCCAGGCATTATTTCTTTAGATAATCTTTAGTTTGGTTTCTTTAGTGAGTCAGGGGGCAGCTTCTGTTTTAATTCTAATAGAGAGTGCAGGTGCATGGTTGTCAAGGATGGCCAGGAATGTGTTATTAAAGTGTGTTACTGCCTCATCTAGTGATGGTAGTTTTAAAATTGACCAATTGCATAGTTTAAGTTCTTCTAAGAATTTGTTAAGATTGAAGTATTTATTTCTTGTTTTATAGGTGTAAGGTCCAGTAGTAGTATTTTTCAGCATGAGTTATTTTTCATTGTTTATAGCTATAAATGTACTACAGGATATGACATTTTCTGTTTAGTGCAGGTCATCTTCGATTATGGGGTAGAGATTTGCAGCTATGTGACTAGTAGTCCTATTAGGTTCATAGGTTTATACTAGGCTATCTGCCCTAAGGCATTTATAAGCCTAGCCCAAATTGCTGTGGCTTACGCCACCCCTTATATGAAAAAAATACTGTGCCCATTAGTTTGTTGTGCCTCTGTCCAGCAGTGACACAGAGATGATTCCCGGGGTAAACCTACGATCTCCCATCCACAGGTCTAGATTTCTCTTGAACAGAGTCAGCGAGGTGCTCTGCCTCACATGGACCGGGATTTTATTCCACAGCATAGGGAGTCTCTGAGTGATAAATCTATCCCTCCAGCACGTCCTATTTATATCCGTGCTAAGGTTTAAGTCGCTTGCTAGTGGTTTTGGTGGATTTGGATTTTTGAGGTGGAGCATGTCCATTAATTCGGGTTGGACATGGCCTTGTATGTCAGGCACATGTCACCTCTGAGCAGGCGGTATGCGACTGAATAGAGCTGGAGTTTCTTCAATCTGGCAGCATATGACAGATTTTGGAGTCCCTTTATCCTTTTGGTGAGGAACTTTTGGGGTCTCTCCAATTGCTGCAGATGTCGGGTGAGATACATCCCGAATGGGGCATTGTACCGATCATTGGTCTGATAAGTGAAGAGTACAGGGGAACAATGACCTCACTAGATCTGGATGTGAATCCCTTCGTGATCAGGTGGGCAATGTAGAAGGTCTTTCTAACCACTTGCTTAGCGTGAGTGTCAAAAGAAAGGCCACTGTCAACCTGGGTCCCCAGGTCCCTGATAACCTCTTCTGTGCTTAGTGGATTGCCACCTATATGGTAGCTTGGGGTTACCTTGTTTTCCCGAAGGGTATGACTATACATTTTTGGCGTTTAACTTCAGGCCATGGCTCTGGCATCAGCTATCTGTTTCCGTGAGTCCCTTCTGAAGGATATCCGTGTCCGATGCACTTTCCACTATGGTGCCCAGTTTGCAGTCGTCTGCAAACTTTGTCAGCCAAAGTCCTCCCATGTTGGCCTGTACTTCTGAGAAGTAGATGCCAAACAATAGGGGGCCAAGGACCGAGCCCTGTGGGACACCACTTGTGACCGGCTTGGAGTCTGACACAGCGCCAGCAACTCTAACCCTGTGGGTTCTGTCCTTAAGCCAGTTTGCAACCCATCTTGTGACATATGGGTTTACATTTAAGCTGGTAAGTTTTCTACAATACCGAGTGGGGTATTGTGTCAAGCCTTTGCAAGGTCAAGGTAGGCTGTATGGACTGCCTTTCCCTCATCAATGGCCTTGGTGACTGTTTGAAGAAGTCGACCAAGTTCAAAGGCATGCTCTTCCCTTGACAAAGCCAAACTGGGTGGGTCCAGTGTCTGCAAGTCCCCTATATCTTTGTTTATGAGCTCCATTATGATCCTCTCCATAGCTTTGCAGACTAGACTTGTTAAGCTTATGGGGCGGTAATTACCAGGGTCCGTGGGCCGCCTTTGTGGAGTGGGACCACAGTTGCCGTCACGCCACTCCTTGGGCACGTATCCTGTGGTAAGGCTGAGATTAAACAGCTGCCTTATGTGCGGTTTAATTCCTCATTTAGCTCGTGTAGCACACAGCCGGGGACACCATCCGGTCCCATTGATGCTGTGTTTTTAGCTTTAGAGAGAGCAGCTTTCACCTGCACATTTGAGATGTCCGGGAGGCTACACTCGGCTGGGATAGTTATCTCTCCTTTAGGGGAGAGGGGTGAAGTTTGCACTGAACCTGTCTGCCAGTATGTTGGGAATGTCTGTGGGTTCAGTGATTTTTGTATCATTTTGGACTAATTCTGAACATATCTGGGAGTTTCCACCCAAGTTCCTAACCTAGCTGAAAAAGGCCTTATGATTGTCCTTTGAATCCATGGCAATTTTTCTCTCAAAATTGGCCTTAGTTGATTTTATGAGTGAGTGCGTATTTTTTACTAATAATCAGGGGTGACTTCCCTTTTATGGATTTTGTTCCATCATGTAATAGCTTTCTCCTCTTATTGTAAAGTTTGTTAATGGCTGGGGTCCACCAGACTGGACGTTTGCCCTTTGTGGAAAGAGTCTTGGTTTTATTTGGGATTGCCTGATCCATGTAGTCCTGGAGGTGTTCATAGAAGGCATATTTGTAAGGGCTTCAGCTTGGGTTGTGGTTTCCTCTGGCTCAGGGGCCTTGAAGGATACCACACCAGTCTTGAGTAGTGTGAAGTTTGCTTTAGAAGTTCTTCACTATGGTCTTTTGTTTGGGGTGGGGGGATGTGGATTTCTAGTGAGATTAGTTTATGATCAGATCTCACCAATGAGGGATATACTTCGGTGTGGAGCATTTTGTCCCCATGTTTGTGACAATGAGATCTAGTATATTTTCTCTCGTGGGAACAGTGACTAGCTGTTCCATGGCATTTGAATTTATGAACTCCAGGAACCGTTGGGCTAGAAAGTTAGGGCTTGAGTAATGTTCCCAGTCTATATTCGGGTAGTTGAAGTCACCCAATATGATGGTGTTTGGAGATACATTTATACCCTCCAGTGTCTTCAGGAAGGCTGTGTGGGGTTCCTGAGTTTGAGAGGGTGGCCTGTAGCACGCTACAATTTGTAGAGCAGTTTTGCCTATGGTTAGTTGCACATGGATGGTTTCCGAAGCTTCGTGCGTTGCCACCAACCTGGAGGTGTGGGGATCTTTTATGAATATGAATACACCCTCCTTTTGTGGTGTGGTCCGGGTTTTGGGGCGGAACGCATGATATGAGGTAAAACCTAATAGTGCCGGGTGCTCTCAGGAGCCCTGTACCAGGTTTCAGTTACAGCACAGACATCGATGTTCTCCATACTGAAGGGCCTGAAAAGTGCATTTTGAGATTTAGACTTCTGGCATTGAGCAGCATTACCCTCAGTTTCTTCCCATTTTTGTTTTCTAGGGTGGTAGTTTTAGAATTTGAGCCTTGCCTAAAAAAGGCACTATGGGGGTGGCAAGAGCCTTAGCCAATATCCTGAATCCCAGGGTGACAGGTGCAAGCCGTCCCCTTGAAGCAGCGTGGCTTGTGTCAAAGCATGTCATCCCAGGCAGACAGACACTGGATCCCCTTTGAATGACACCAGACATTAAGCCAATTGTTAAAGCTGATCATCTTGTCTCTATATTGTGGCATCATTCTTGGTGAAGGAAGGATACTGCTCAGGGTTAGGGTCATACCTGCCTGGGCTACATAATCAGAGAGCTCCTCTATGTCTCTTTTCATGTAGTCCAGGAGGGTGCGTCTCAGGTCGCTCACACCAGCATGGACAATGACTGTGTCATATTTGTACTTGCCGTGGAGTGACCCAGTGCTTGTGTTATGTGGCGGATTCTAGCCCGATAGGCAGCTTACTGTGACCCTCTCCTTGTTCAGCCTGGTGAGTGGGGCGTCAGTGTGTCTGACTATGGAGTCACCTATGACAAGTATGTTTGGTGTTGTATTTGGCCTTAAGGGCTGTGACTGCTTTGCACACTTTTGTGGTTTGTGTTGCTTGTGGGGTGTCTTGAGGTAGCAGTTGTTTGGGTGTCTGCTTTGGAGGCCTCTGCTGTTTAGGTAAATGTTTACTCAGAGCCTCGAGTATGTCTTTGTGTGTTTATGTGTTTGATTCAGTGGAGTGGTAGCATTATGTGAGGCTGGTTTTGTGGTGTGTGTAGTTGCCTTCTCCTGTCTGGTCTTGCCAGTCCTGAGTTGAGAGAGCTCAGCCTCCAGTTTGGCTAAATAGCTGCATCTCTCGCAAGTATTTGTGTTATGTGGGAGGAGGAGAGGGTTGTCTGTGTACATGAGGCAGTTATAACATTGCCTCAAGATTCCCAGATTCACCAGCTGGACGGAGGAGATTGACAACTGACCTTTGGACATGCTAGAATAATATTGGGAAATCCTTAATTGAAAACAAGGGCCAGTGGGGAGTGAGGGTGTAGTGCTTTTAATTTTTAGTGCTGACTTATATAATTGCTTTAGTGAGCAAGTGCCAGGTAACTTGAGTGCAATGTGTTACAAGTAACTAAATGCAAAAGACAAACAGTAACTTTCTTTCTTTCAAGTGAAACAAGGAAATAAGTACAGTAAGCAATGCAGATATCACTAGTGATCCACAGAAGCGCTGAGAAGTTGCATATTAGGTGGAATTAGCTTCCAGGGAAATAAGCAAACAAACAACAAGCATATAAACAAAGCTAGATTCAGCAGGCCTGGATCTAGTCTATGCTAGAGCAAACAAGGTGTACCAATTTCAGTAAGATACAGTTCAAATATTCAGGCACTATAAACCTTTAACCAGAAATTCCCAGCTCAGAAGGGCAGAGTCCAGCCTCTTCTCCCACAAGAGTGCAGACCACAAACCTTCTTAATGTAAAATAACTGGCCTGAAGCCCAAGTGCCTAAACCAGAACTAATGCACTTGGACACTGGGCTCTCAATCAGCAGTTCCCAACTTAGAAGGATGAAAGCTACCTGTCCTGCCACCACAGTGCTTGCCACAAACCTTCCTAATGTAAAACAACTGGTCTGAAGCCCAAGTGCTTAATCCAAAAGACTTGAATGATAGCTACACTTTAATCAAGTTACAACCAAGCAGTAATAAATACCATTGAATACTTTAGAGAATGTCTGGATTAGTGCTCAAGTTACACAAACAAAGCTAGATCCAGCAGGCCCGAATCCAGTCTATGCCACAGCAAACAAGGCGCACCAACTTCAGTAAGAAACAGTTCAGATATGCATGCACTATAAGCCTTTAGCCAGAAATTCCCAGCTCAGAAGGGCAGAGTCCAGCCTCTCCTCCCACAAGAGTGTAGACCACGAACCCTCTTAATGTAAAATAACTGGCTTGAAAGCCCAAGTGCTTAAACCAGAATTAATACACTTTTAGAATAACAGACACTGAGCCCTCAATCAGCAGTTCTCAACCTAGAAGGATGTAAGCTACCTGTTCTGCCACAACAGTGCATTGCAGAGAAATGTGATAATTTGTTAGGGTATTTGCAACAGCTATCATAATTATTCATTGAGTTAGCCACTGTATGTAAGAGAATTGGAGCCGTGTTAGAAAGTGGCTTAAGAAGCTACTGAGTTAAGTTTTTACAGGTTAATGCATCAGTGATTTTTGAACGATATGAGGTAAGAGGAGTTTGTGCAGGATGTATGTGATTATGTAGTCATGGCATAACTGTGTCAGTGCTTGGTGTCTCTGGAGTGAAGTGAACTGACAGAGAGGTAATCCAATCTGTATGTGCATGCACAGTGTAACCACTGACTGAGTAGGACATGGCATGTTTGAGGCCAGTCCAAGGTAAATACAATTGCACACTAGGTCTTTATGCAGTTATACCTTGGACATAAAAAAGTAAAGTTGCTATGTTTAGTTATGTAGTCAAAGCCAACTCTTTGTCACCTCAAGAACTATAGCATGCCAGACCTGTCTGTCATGTACTGCTTTAAGGTCTTGCAAGTTCTTATTTATTAATTTAGTAATGCTGTCTGTCCAGCTTAACCTCTGCCATCCCCTTCTTCATTTGCCTTTGATCTTTCCTAGCATCACTGTCTTCACTTGTGAATCCTCTGTTTACATTGTGTGACCATAGTATTTGAGTTTTAGTTTTACTGTCAGGCCTTCCTGTGGTCAGCCTAGATTTGTTCCTTAAGTATTGACTGATATGATCTTTTTTCACTCCTCAAAGTTTTCAAATGTTTTCTCCAGCAGCACACTTCAGATGCAAATATTTTCCTGGCGCGTAGGCTTGCTACTTGTAGTCCAACTCTCACAGCAATATGTTACTGAGAAAAACGCAACTTTGGCTGTATGGACCTTTGTTGACAGTGTGACGTCTGTGCTCTTTAAAGTTTTATCCAGTTTTGCCATAGCTTTCCTGCCAAAAAAGCAAATATTTATATATATTTTTTTAATTTCATGGTCACAGTCAGCATTTGTGGAGATCTTTAAGCCCACAAGAATATAGTCTATCAGTGCCTCAACTTCTTCCCCATGTTTGCAAGGAATTGATAGGGCTTATTTACATTATTTTAGTGTTTTGATGTTGAGCAACAAGCCAGCTATTGTGCTTTCTACTTTCACCTGCATCAGCTGATTCTTCAGTGCTTCCCCACTTTCAGCTAAGTGGTGGTGTCTGTATATCTGAGGATATTAATATTTATGTCAGCAGTCTTCATTTCATTATTTGATTCATCTAACCCAGCATTTCATATGATATTGGGCAAATAAATTGAACAAGTAGGATGACTATAATATACATATACAGGTTTGCTGTACTCTCTTCCCAATCAGGAACCAGTCCATTATTCCATATTTAATTATAACTGGTGATCTGATGCTGTCAGTCTTCGTCTGTTCTTGATTTGTGGATGTACGGTTCCAGTCATCGGAACTGATCTGGCCGATATGTAGCTCGCATCAGCCAAGAATCCCTCGAACTGCTAGTCTAACCACAATGCCCCTCTCCACATCAGTTCTCGTTTGCCGCTGTTACTAAGACACGTCAGCCAGTTTCTCTCTCGTAGCTAGGTAAAACTTTTTATTTACTCTTTCCTTATAGTTCTCTGAAAACCCTTTATTCTTTAGTTTTTTAAAAAATCTTGGTCTACCCTGAGTGAGTATGTGGTTTCACTTTACTGTTGGTATTTCTTCCCTCTACTATCATTGGTAGTCTCCCCCCCCCCATCTTTTACCATTGGTAATCTTTCTACCATCTCTGGTAGATTTTTTTCTTGTTGTGCAATTTAATTTTTTCTGTACTTTCTTCATTCTTGTCTTTCTCTCTGCCTCTCCTGCCCTTTTTATTCAGGACGATGGCGGAAAACCCTAAAAGCTCGACTATGGGCTTCAATCAGTGTACAGAGTGCAGCAGAAAAATGCCAAACTCTGATAACCATGAATGTTGTGTTTATTGTTTGGGTGTTCCCATTTGACTGTTGACTGTACTGTCTGCCAGGGTTACAGCAACAGAACTCTGGCATAGAGGAAAAACAAACTCATTCTCAAAGGGCTCCTTAAAGCCCCATTTGAAGAAGCCTTGTCCAAGACTGAGCACTCTCATCCGGCCTCTGGACCAAAATCCTCTCTTCAGTGCCGACGTCTCCCTTGGCACTGACTGTTAAGCATAAACATGCATCTGACGGTTCCTCTTCGGAACTGAAACTTAAAGTTTCGAAGCTGTCGGAGAGGGCTGAATCTTCAGCACCGAGAACCTTACTGGTTCCTTCGTCACTGACCATGACACTTATTAATCCTTGACCTCTACCGTTCCAACCACGTCTACGGTTCCAACACCAGCACCATCTATTAGTACTCCATGCTGGCGCCAGTATCCCCTACTGCCCTGTAGATGGTGCCAAAGCCTGACATTTCCACTCAACCCAGGACCACTTATTCCCCCTTCTTGGATCCCTTCGTTGGACAACTCCCTAGCCCTTTCATGAAGAGACCTCCTCCTGGGTTGTCCGTTCACTCCATCAGAAGTCTCTCGAAAGTGGATATTGTAAGGTTGGTAGATTAGATCCTGACAGCCAGCAGTCTTCCTACATCTTCTCAGTCCCCTCTCCCTTCTGGTGCAGGGGGTTTCATCCCTACGGCACCTTCTTATTCTCCTCCTCTGTCCCCTTCACAGACTTTAGAGCTCTCGACTCCAACTTCTCAGGTACCAATGGCTTTGGGCTGACAACTTGTCTTCACCGAGTCTGGCTGTGATGCCTTCGGCTCCCCGGGACCATGCCTTCGCTGTCAGGACCAAGGGGTTTGAGCCAGCCTTGCCACTTTGGGCTGCGATGACAGAGGACCCCTCCTCTGTTCTGGTTTACAGGTGGGTCTCTTTGGGTAGGATGTGACCCCGGTTCTGAGTTTTTCTGTCTCAGTTCTGGGCTCCCATCCCTCCGCAGGGGGAGCCTTCTTTTCAAGCCATGGAAAGAGCTTTGGCCACTGCCTCATCTCAAGTGCCTACTGTGTTACTGGAGCCTCTCCCTGTTACCCCAGGCTTTTCGGTTCTATCGTCAACCTTGACCCCCTGAACAGCGAGCCACAACATTGCAAGAATTACCTAGTGCAGGTGTCCCCTCTTCAGACGTTCCCCCTGAAGAGCGTCCTCAGAAGAGAATTGTGTAAGAGGAAACACCTTGATTCTACCAAGGAATCCATCATGGAGGACACTGATTTTGATGAAGGGGAGGGTTCCCCACAGTCACTTCCAGAAGACATCTCCTTTGGAGACATTCTTGAGATCCTGAAAGAGAGGGGTGACTGGAAACCCAAAGACCCTTCCTCTGAGGAATTTGTGTACTTGCAGGACTTTGGTGCTTGCCCATCTACCTCTTGGGTGATCCCGCCTGCTGACGACCTAATTAAACCGATCACTCAGTGGGCTTGGAAGGCTCCTGACTCTGTAGAACCTGTCCCCCTGACACCTGACAAAATTCTTTCCGCTCCTGAAGATCATCCACATTAACAAAAGGGCTTAGTAGTTGATGCTATGGTAGTGGGTGACGGCCACCACCCAGAAACAGCTAGCAGAGGAAAGTTCTACTGTACATCCTCCTAACCGAGAGTCCAGGGTGGTAGACAGATTTTGGAAGAGGATCTATGCATCATCGACCTTCTGTGTCAGGTCTTTATAAATTTTTTTGGCACACTTTACTAGACTCCAAAGGGATCTGGTCAAGGAGCTGTCTGATAACCTGGTGGAAGCAGTCGCTGAAGGGGTCCTGGAAAAAGTGGCCTCCCAGTTAGCTACCCTTGAATCTATTTCAAATTCGTCCCGGAGGATCATTGCACATGCAGCCAAAGGGGTGACCGGGTCAGCAGGTTCAGGTGTTGCTGTTTAAGCCACGCTTGGATGCGCCTGTGTGAGTTTTCAAAACCATTGAAGTCTTCCTTCATTAATGCTCCATTTGACGGATCCTCTGGACCCAAAGTAAAGGAAACACTATCCAGGTGTGAAAAGGATGGAAAGACTCTTGTCTGCTGTGGGCGTACGTTTTTCCACTCCTCAATGATCGTACTCCAGGAATCAAAGGAGTGGTAAGATGTGGTTCAAGAAGTCCCAGAAGCCTTTCCAGGACACAAGTGGTTCAGACTCTCCTCGGGGCAGGGGGGGAGATACAATGGAAGATGCCATCCCAGAGAGAGAGATGATGCGCAGAATCAGGGTTCCAGGGACTCGTTCTCTGGTCAGCCCTACCAATGCTTCTGAAAGGGGGCCTGATTGCTTACCTCTGGAGGCAGTCGGGGGAAGATTTTCCTTGCACCAAAATGCCTGGCAACGCATAGCTACCAATGCCTGGGTACTAAGGATCATTTCCAGAGGTTATCTAATCCCTTTCACTCTTTACCCAAGAAACACAGCAAGACTCCCTGATGTTCCACCCTATCAGAGAGATCAAGCAGCATTAGAAATACAAACCCTGCTAGAAAAAAGTCATCCAAGAAGTCTCGCCAGACCAGTTAGGATCCAGGTTTTACTCAAGATTCTTTTTAGTGCCAAAGAAGTCAGGACTGGAGACCAAATTTGGATCTCTGTATTCTGAACAAATTTCTCCAGCAGTCAAAATTCCAGATGGTCAAGGTTCAGTCAATTCTTCCCTTTTTAGAGGAACACTATTGGATGTGCTCCATCAACTTTCAGGACTCGTATTACCACATGAAGATGGACAAATGCTCAAAGTTTCTCTGCTTCCAGCTAGGAGCCGATCATTACCAAATCATAGTGCTGCCCTTCAGTCACACCACAGGCCCCCCAGGGTGTTCACCAAATGTGTGGCAGTGGTCACAGCACATTTGAGGCTGCATGGATTCAGAGTGTTTCCTCACCTAGACTACTGGATGCTCACCGCTTCCTCCAGACATCTACTACTACAAACTGCAGACTTCATTCTGGAACTGTCTCAACAGCTCGGCATCATGGTCAATCTTACGAAGTTTCAACTAACTCCTTCAGTCCAGATAAGGAAGTCATCGGAGCTCCTCTCAATACTCTTTCTTGTGTGGCATCACTTCCCCACAGGTTGCAGAAAGTTCAGTCAGCAGGCATTGGACACCATGGCAGCAGTGATCACATTAGTTCCAATGGCAGGATTTTACATGAGACTTCTATAGTGGCTACTTGTGAACCAGTGGTCTATTTTACCCTATCCCATGCATCATTTGATCTTCATGTCTAGCTGATGCACAAACGAGTTAGCCTGGTGGTTGCAATCCAAGGAGATTCTTCTAGGCCGCCCCTTTGTCTCCCTGCAGCCCCAAGGCCATAGTGACCATGGATGCTTCCCAGATTGGGTGGGGGGGCATTATCTCAGGAAAGATGGTCCAAGGCATTTGGTCCTCCTCTGAGGCCAATCTGCATATCAACATTTTAGAGTTGAGGGCAGTGGAGCTGACATTGCAAGAGTTTTTCATCCTGCATAATATCAAGGGATAATAGCTATTCAATCAGACAGCATTTCCATAGTTTGGTACATCAGTAAACAAGGAGGAGCCAAGTCCTTTCCACTGTGTCGGGAAGCCCTTCAAGTGTGGCAGTAGGCCATAACTTCCAACCACATACTCATAGCAATGCACATCCCAGGGAGTTCAAACGTGATTGCAGACAAACTGAGCAGATGCATCTTCATGCCTCATGAGTGGTCTCTGAACTCCAGAGTAGCGAAGATCTTTCTTCGCTAGGGCCAGCCTTGCTGCAACCTGTTTACTTCACTCCTGAACAACAAGTTCAGAAGCTACTATGCCCTAATTCCCCCTCAGGGGGTGTCCCCCAGTGACGCTATTCTGCTCGCTCGCTCCCCCCCCCCCCGAGTCTCCTTTATGCCTTTCCCCCTGTCCCCTCTTTTCCTCAAGAAAGCAGCTTGGTTGTGAAACAAAGTAATCCTCATTGCACCTTATTGGCCTCTACAAATATGTTTTCCCTTCCTTTGGCCTCATCTACTTCACTGCCCTTGGATTTTCAACCCAGTTCCAGACCTTCTTTCCCATCCTCAGGGCCTAGTGCACCCCAATCTACAGACCCGCAAGCTGACTGCCTGGTTTCTCCAATTCTATTAATTCATCAGCCATAATGATATCCCATCTCCTGTACGACACATTTTGTTGGCATCCCATAAACCATCCACCAGGGATCTCTACAGCAGTAATGGTCTGGATCCTTTTTCAGCACCAGTAAAAAAATGTTCTAGAGTTTCTAGCTACCATTTTTGATAAAGGAGCTTCTGCTTGTATAATCAAGGTTATCTTAGCAACTATTTCATATTTCCATAACTGTATCGGTGACCAGCGTTTAATCTCACACAGACTTTGTAAGGTTTTTCTTAAAGGCACCATCTGTTTAAAGGCCCCTTTCAAGGATCCGTTACCAGCGTGAGACTTGACTGTTGTACTGCAATCCCATAATTTACCCCCATTTGAACCTGCAGCTACCTGTGACTTAAAATTTCTTTCTTGGAAAATATTGCTTCTCATAGCGGTCACTTCGACGAGACGAGTCTCCGAATTACAGGCTGTATCTTTTAAAGCCCCTTACTTAGTTTTCCATAAAGACAGAGTATCACTCAGAACAAACCCGACCTTCCTTCCTAAAGTGATTTCAGAGACCACTATCAGTCAATCCATAGACTTACCTGTATTTTTCCAAAATTTTTCTAATAAAGCCAAATACTGCCTGCCATCTTCTGGATGTGCACAGGCAATTACATTTTTGTCTGGATAGAACTAAGCAACTTAGACAATCAGAACAGTTATTTGTGTTCTTTTGCAAGTGCAACCTTGGGCAGACCTTTGTCCAAGGTTACTCTGTCTAGATAGTTAAGGAATTGCATTTCTCTCATTTACAAGAATGAAAATGTAAGACTCCTTATGCCAGTGAAGGCGCATTCTACCAAATCTCTGGCGACTTCTGCTGTTTTTCATTCTAAAGCTTCTATGTCAGAAATTTGCACAGCTGTAATTTGGGCTGAACCACATACTTTTATTACTTATTACAAATTGGATATGGTCTCCAGGGGGAGAGCCTCCTTTAGTTCTTTGGTTCTTAAGAATATTCTTCCATAAGGCCATCTAGGATCTAAGTTAGCTGGGGACTATGCCCACAAGTCCAGAATCGATGAAGCTTGACAACATCAGATAAAGAAGTTACGTTTTACCATAACGTTCCGTCTGTGTTGTCAATCTTCATCTATTCTTGTGTCCCTCCCACTTGCCCCCACCTTTGGATTTCTGGTGGAGTGACATCCTGTCCTGGATTTTTATTGTTGGGGATACCTTGGACAAGGTTTCTGACTTGAATGAGAGTGTCTTCTTCAGTATGATTGCAAACTCGATCTGAGGTATTGTGGAGAGGGGCATTTTGGGTAATCTAGCAGCTTGAGAGATTTTTGGCTGATGCGAGCTACATATCTGCTTGATTGGCTCCAAGGGTCAGAACCGTGAACACACAAGTCAAGAATAGATGAGGATCGACAACACAGATGGAATGTTATGGTAAGACATAACTTTTTTTCTTGTTCTGCATACCAATTCCCCTAGGGGCGAATAAGGTGACTTGGTATTTTGAATTGTGTAATTACTTGGCACTGTTTTTATAGTCCATACAGTCAAAGCCTTTAGAGTAGTCGGTAAAGCAAAGGGAAATATTTTTCTAGAACTCCCTTGCACATGTACTGTTTCTGCTGTGAACTCGCATATTGAGCTGTTTAACTCTAATGCTGCTTTTTCTGCTGCACCTTTTTTACACCTACAATTGCTGGAACTTCTAATAGACAGAAGGAGGACTGTGAGAGGATGCTCTATGAGCAGAAAACGGCAGGGTATAAAAAGACCGCAGACAACAGGGCAGCTCAAACTGGGTCCAGATGTTCGGTGAAAAGTGCCCTTGATATAGTTAATAGTTCTTCTTTTGAACTGACTAATGAACAACTGAGTGTCCTTGACAAAGGTTTGTCCTTTATACCTGCCAGAGGCTGTGTTTTATATGATGCACTCAGACTTTTAGCCTTTTGTAAGGAATATTGCTTTAAGATTAATGTATGGTAATGGAACTGTACAATTTGTTAATGTTTAGAAAACAGTCAGTTTATTCCTCCCCATCCACCATTAGTGGAAGCGTTTAGAAAAAAATCTGAGAGCATGAAGTATGTGAGGCTGTGATGAGTAAACGTAGGAGATGTTTTTATAACCTTAGTCATTTTGAAGATGCTTTATATGTCGGCTGATTACCTCATATTTACTTATAGTGCTTCCTGATGATAAAGGAGGGGCAGCAGTATTGATGGACATGGATAAATATTTGTGAAACATGGAGGCTTTATTGAGTGATACTTTGAGTTCTGCGGTAGCATTGTTGCCTCACAGTAAGACGCTGTCCAGTTCGATTCTCAGCTAGAGCGTCTTCTGCATGGAGACATGCGTGAATGGGCGTACATTCGTTGAAGGTTGTGCGTCAGGCCTGGCAAGCCGGTACGTAAAAATCAACTGCCAATCATTAGCGGACCGGAGTTCTGCTGTGGCGACCCCTAACCGGGAAAAGCCGAAAGACACACACACACACACACACACACACACACACACACACACACTTTGACTTATGCTGAATGTGCCAACTATGAGGTGGATACTTGCATTAATAGGGTGTGCTCTGACTGATATGACTGGTTAATGAATGTCAGCCTTGATAAAACTGAGTATTTTTTGGAGTTTTGTGGAATACCCCCCACGACCCCCATTATTTATGGGCTACCTAAAGTGCACAAGTCTAGAGTAATAATTCAGATATTAAGAACTATTTACTGGTAACTGTGGATGTCTCATCACTCTTCACTGTTATCCCGAATAATGTAGGCATAGAATATGTTAAGTTGTTCTTGCTGAAACATTCGAGATATAGTATTGATAGAGCTTGTCTGCTCACTTCTTGACATCATTTTGAGCAATAATGTGTTTATATTTAATGTTCAGCTGTATCATCAGCAGACTGGGGTTGTTATAGGCACCATGTGTGTCAATGCAAATATGGTGTTGGTGTACTGGGAGTCCCTGTACATATTCAGTCAAGGTAATTTCTTAAGTTTATCCCTTTTTTATGTATGGTTTGTTGATGATGTGGTTTCGTTTGGTCAGGCACTATGGAAACTTTACACGAGTTTGAGTTCTTACATTGTACAACTAGTTTTCTGAGATTTACTCTGATCTCTTCTTTTACATCTGTTGATTTCCTGGATGTGTTTGTAACTGTTGCTGAAAGAGGGCTAACTACCAAATCGTATAAGAAAGAGTGTAGTAAGAATAAAGTTTTACATTGTAACAGCATGCATCCAAAACATGTACACACTTAATGTGTTTAAAGCACAGTTCTACAGATATGCCCGTTTAAGTGCCGATGATAGAATTATGTATGAATCATTTAAGAAGCTTAAAAGTGACTTTAAATGTAGAGGCTACCATGATGTGGAGGTAGAGGCTGCTTGGGATGAGGTTCTCCAACACAGGAGGGATGTTGCTAAACCTTACTTCTCTGAGAGAGTAGTGAACAGTGAAAGAAAGATCTCTGATGCAAGAGGCTCTGATTTAAGAATGTGCATGACTTATTCTACAGCTGTTTGAACTATCTGCAATATTAGGAAAAACTGGCAACTACTTGTATCTGATGATTGGTATAGGTCAGTACGTGGTAATGGACCCACGTTTTGCTATAAAAGCAATAGATCATTAAAACAGTTGCTGTGTTATAAAGTCTACTAATAAGAAGGCTTCTGACTCTTATAAATGTGGTACATTTCCATGTAGAGACTGTATGCAACGTGCAAATATATTCATAGCAGTGATTCCTATGTACATCCAGTGAGTAATAAGAGCTATGTTTTTTTGTTTTTATGCAAATTGCAGAAGTTAAAGTATAGTATATTTTTCTGTGTGAAAATATTAATTCTACTATGTAGGTAAGACGAGCAGATGTTTGAAAGATGGAATTAGAGAACATTTAAATGACTCTGGAAGAATGATGTTCGTAATGCATTGTATAAATGTTCTAGAGAAAGACACCAGTCATACTTACAAGTTTTTAGTCTTGGAATTACTTACACCTAGCGATAGAAAAGGTGATCTAAGGAATAGAACAGAATGTAAAGAGATGACATCGATTCTAGAATTACATGCAGATGGTAGCAAGAGACTCAATGGAACTGTCCCTTTAAGACCAGTTTTTAGATCATGTGACCTGGTGAAGTAACAGAGTTTAAAAGATTGTTTGTTTGTAACAGTCTTTAGATCTGATGAAGCTCCTGTTTAGAAAGGCACAAAAGTGCTTATTTGTGTTTTAGCCTTGCTTTTATGGTTTTAGTTTCCTTCTTTGAATAAAATCCGTGATTTTACACAGCAACTGCCGTGGTTGACAGGTTGGATCTACTTCTGTATTTCTAGATCTGCCTTGCTTTCTCTATTATCCATCGAATTATGGCAGTTTGGCTTCTGGCACCTCTGCCTCTACATCTGGCCCCCATACATTACTGGAGTTTAGGTTGCAGGTTCTTGTGCATTGGCTTACTATCACGTGAATCAAATACAATGTTTCAGTAATTTCACCACTCTTCATTTTCTGTTTTTTGGGACTGGAGTATTAATTGAACTTTTCCAGTCTAATGGTCACTGTCATGTTTTTCAAATTTGTTGGTAAATTCTGGGAAGTATTTTGCAGGATTTTAAATAAGGTAGAGTTCCATCAGTTCATGCAGCCTTGCATCTTAGTAGGGTTTTCTAGAGCAAATTTAGCTTCAAGTCTTTAGGATGCCTTTGTCTAGTTCAGAGGAAATAACCGCCTATTAGTGATGTGAGTGCCCTCCTTGTATAATTGTGCTGTCTCTTTCTGTCATTTTAATGTCTTCTTCTGCTATGTCCTTTCTTCATCTTTTATCCTGCCGATGTTCACCTGGAAGATTCTCTTAATATAGTCAGTCTTCGTGAACAGATTTAATTTTTTCCAATATGTTATCTTCCAGTTCTTTGTACTGGTCATTTACATATAAATTTTTAATTTCTGTTCTCTGAAATGCTGCTTTCAGTTTGACCTAGATTTTCCTGTCTCTGTTACCTTCTTTCCTCTGGCACCTCCAAAGCCTCCACAGACTACCATTTTGTGTCCTTAATCTTTGTATTTGCAATATTTTTAATCTTACCTCCTGGGAGATATTACAAACTTATTTTTTGGGGGATGGGGATACTCTGTTCTGTAGGTCTAATCCCTCAAGTCTATTCTTTATCTCCTCTACATATTCTCTTGGAATATTATTCAGCCTGATTTTGTTGAATTTACAGAGCTCTTGCATCTTCCATTGTAAAATATATAGTTGTGTGATTTCACTGGTGACTGTCTGTCGCTTTGGTTGTTGAAAGAGTGTCGTTCATTCTTAAAACATTTCATCTGTTTTGGTGTTTTCACCACGGTGGAAGTCAAGGAAGAAACTTTTCTTGTGCTCCATCGCTTTTCAGTTATTATCTAAAGTAGGCTTATTAGATTAGAAAGACAGAAGAGCAATTTTTCTCTCTTTTTTTTCTGCTGTGGTGAGAATGATTAGCATTCACCAAGCAGACCCTTTTCTAGTGGAATGCCAATTGAGTTTTCTTTTGCCATCAGGTGGTTGACTGCAGGATTTTTCAAGTTCTGACCAAAGGCCCCTTTACTAGCGGCATAATTGTTTCCAGTGCTTACTTCAGGATTGTTTCTATTGTGTACATTTGTACCTAGGTCACAGTGACTTATACCTTTGCCAAAAATCATTTGGACCTCAATTCCAAACATTGAGCCTTCTTTCATACCTCACTAGGGCCAAGCTTGTAAGGCTTTTTTTTTTTTTTTTTTTTTTAACTAGTGGTTGCTTCAACCATAGTCTATTTACTGCTTTGGAATTGACCAAATGTAGATTCATCAGGGAGAGTCTCTGATGCATTTTAAAGGTACGTTTATATTGTGTTAGCTGAGCTGTGAGACCTTTTATCAGTGGATCAACACTACCTTTCCACTTAACTCCTGTGCTTAGACAAACTCGTCCTTCTCAAGGAGTCTGTTAGAGGAGGCATGGCAAGTTGGACAAGTACATATGTGCAGATTTGTTAGTAGTGTACATTCTAAATTTTATTTTTTATTTATTTATTTAACATTTGTTAACTGGGAAAGTCCAACTTGGAACCTAGCCAGTTTTCAGCAGAGACCTGGAGAGAAGCACTCCAGGTGCATGTCTTTGAATGTGGGAGGAAACCCACACAAACGCAGGGAGGACATGCAGACTCTGCACAGAAGGCACTCCAGCCGAGAATCGAACAGGAGAACCTCTTACTGTGAGGTGACAATGCTACCACTGCATTGTCCAGTTGTCCACTGTTCAGGCTACTCCTAAATAGCCTTAAAAGTCTTGGACACACTTACCATTTGGATAATAGTAACATTACACAATAGAATTGGTCACCCTTTGGGAAGGGCCTTATAGTAGCTGATAAAAAGCTGGTTGGTGACAGTGATAACTACCTTATAGTCTGGGCAGAAGGGGGAATAGCTAGGAAACCTGTGCTAGCCTTCCCCAGGAGTGTCTGTCTGTGTGTTTGCAAATAAATCAAATCTCAAAGCGTGTGTGTGTGTGTGTGTGTGTGTGTGTGTGTGTGTGTGTGTGTGTGTGTGTGTGTGTGTGTGAGCTACTTGGGCAGGGACATGAAGCACTGGTTGGACAGAGAAGGGTGCTTAAGGGTTTGGCTTGGCCACTCTGCTGAGATCTTAACCCTATAGCTGTGCCAGTGGGGCGTCTTATTGGGGATCTGGAGAGAGAGGGAGAAACCAACCCCAGACTGACTGTGATCTCTGTGTGCTCTTAAGGGAAATTGTACTTTACTGTGTGTGTACTTGTCATCCTCCCAATGTGCACATCCCTCACTGGTGTTAGTGGTGAGGATTGAGGCTCCTTGATTGCTGGGCCAGTGCAGGGGCGTCACATATTAATTTCTATAAGTGTAGCCTACTTCAATGTGCTTCGTTTAGACCTTGTGGTAGGGCAGTTTAAATGTTTACAGGGGCAACAAGCATGCAGGGTGCCCACATTCACAACTTTGAGTAGTGTTGTGACCAGATCATTATCGATGCAGTCAAACTGGGGCAGAAAATCAACTATCAAATACAAGGGCATAATGTTAAAGCCTTTTCTTACATCATGCCTGTGGAAACAAGACCTGTAGAAAAATTGTATACGTTTGCACTTCTGTTTCTGCATCTGCAATGATGCTGTTAAAGCCCTCAGACCAAAGCTGATGTCCAAAGAAATTATTGTGATTGCCACAAGAAGCTATATCATTGATAAATACCTGGTGCAGTGTGTCTGTAGCTCTGAGTGAAAAGAAAGAGCAAGAGCTTAAAATAATGGAGCTATTAAGAATTACAGTCAAATAGCCTCAGCTTTTTGAATGGGTTAATAGTGTGGTGAATGTTGTGAAGCAAGATAAGTCAGGATTTACATAAACTACAAAATATGTATGAATTGATCCTAATGTATTTTAGGCATTCACTTTTGTAAATTAAATTGGATAAAGAAAGTTATAAACTGCACACTTTGTCCATCCTTGTGCAGATAAATTACCAGTTAGTATTTCATTGTCACCAGAAGTTTTTCAGCTTGCTGTAACTGATATAACTGGAAGTTTAGACGGTGGTTTAAATATTATCGACAGAGTGGTCTTCATGCTACCAAGCAAGAGCATGACATCAGATTAGTTAAGCTGCTAGAGTTCATTAGGTTTCAAACTGAACAAAGCAATTTGTTGCACTGCTGTCTTTTTAAAAAAAAAAAAAAAAAAAGTCATCTTCTAAATGGTGTTGGGTTGCAGTCAAGACTCTAATGTATGTGTTGTAAGCATGCAAGGTCCATCAGAGAAGTCCTCATTTAATGTGATTTCTAGAGGATCTTATAATATCTGTCCAAATTCATACCTCACTGGTCAGATGTAACTGTACATCTAAGAGAGCTGCTTTAGCAGGATACAGTCAGCATTTGGTCTGAAAAGCAAGCTTTGAACTTCTGGAGACTGGTAATTGTTGCATCTACAATCAGATCTTTTGATGCAACATCTGCAAATGCTTTCCAGCTGCATGTTTGACTGCAGATATTTTGGACTCAGAAAACTGAAATTTATAGCCCAATGAAAATTTTGATTAACTCTTAGTGCACAAATTGGGGATATTTATCTGAAATCACTATAGCTTTTAGCAATTCCTTGTTTTGTAAATAATGATGTTAACAGACTGATTAATGAAGTGGCAAGTTGAACTACTACTGGGTGCTTCAAGTAACAACCCTCCACAGTAGGAAATGTAGATTATTGTGACAAAACAATTCAGCTTTTACATTTATTCAAAGCAATGTCTGCATTTCATGAGGTATCCATTCTTTCTTGTTCTGATTTTATTACATCCCATAAAGCTTCCTTTTTTTACTATGTGCTCAACATGAGCTGTCATGTTGAACCAAAACGTATCTCTCAATCTCCCTTCGATGTCCAACATGACATCAGATTGTGACAGACATAGGTATGTGCCTCCTGTAGCTTGGGATAGTAGAGAAAAGCATAACATTAGAGTGGAAGAGTGACTGAACCCAGTTATAATCCAACCAGGGAGGATCTGTTCGCAGTTCAGCTGATATGGTAAGAACGCATCTAATATTTTTGTTTTAGTGATGTCCGCTATTACCCTCCAAAAAGATATTGTAGCCTTAAGAAGGGGGGTATCAAAATATAAATTCCAAAAACATTTGTTTTAGCCATATACCATAAAAAGTGAGATGATGCTGTACTGCTACAATGTCTGAAGACAGTAAATAGTATGCTTGAGGTGACATTTTGCAAAGCTTTTCATATACTTTGCAAAGGGCAGGGGGACATAAAATATACAAACAAGTGCCCTCAAACTAGATCAGGAAACAAATCATCTTTGAGACTCAGTAGTATGTGGTAAGCCATTTTGAATGGTCAGAGCAGACTGTTCACTTACCAGGTTTTCCTGTAAACTTATCCTTGGAATGTCTATATGCATTTATGATGTTTTGTAAATGAATGGACCAACGCATGTATCAAGCTAGATACGAATTCAAGAAAGAAGTGTTATCCTTTGCCAAGGCTGTATTCTGGCCTAAAGTAAGGTGGCTTTTTTCTTTTTTATTATTCTTTTGTTGTTCCCCATGTGTATTTATTTATTTTACATTTGTTGACCGGGATAGTCCGACTGGATGCATGTCCATTTTCAGCGGAGGCCCGGGGAGAAAAGCTCCAAGGGTAAGCAGATACAGCATTACATAATACCAGCATTACATATTACAAACAGACTATTTACAGAGATTACATAAGTAAGCAAGTTAAACAAGTTCCACAGGTTAAGTTCCACAGGTTACAGTTAATCCTGAGCACAAGTCAGGATTAAATTAAATTACACAGTAAACTGGTTAACAGATTTTTACACATTCTAGAGAGAGTATTATTATTTAGTACTGTATTATTTAATCAGTGCTTAGGATGCTGTCCGATGACATCTGCTTGAAGGGATGTCCTGGATTAATATATAAGGTAATCACTGTAACACTATATCTTCAATGGTCTGTATTGCAGAGCCATAGAGACTTTGTCCCACCTTGGCAGCTGCTGCCTTTTTGGAGTTTTGCCAGCAGGATAGGTCTTGTTAAATTCTTGATCTGTACAACATCCCTTTTTATACCAGGGTTAAGGCTTACTTAGGCAGCTGTGTGTATTAGATTGGCAATAACGGAAATGCTCTGAACACGATATGGCAGCACCCTTTCTGCATTCCCATTGTCAGAGCCATGATGATCAATGTGGGTGATGCCCATTGGTATTGCTCAAGTGTTTCACCAAGTATTGACATCTGCGGTGGTGTAAATCCCCTGATCTGCTGGAAGAGATGCACTTGATGGTCCAAATTTGTGATATGTCACAATTCTCTTACTAGTTGTTGGTTTTGAAGGTCTGTTTCCAACAATTAACTTATTTTTCTTCCAGGATATGCTTCTTTTTGTTTTAGGATTCTGTCCTCTCAACCTGCTTTGAGTGCATACACGAGGATGCATTAATGTGCACTTTTGGTTGTAATTTTACTTCCTACCTGCCATGTTGTTTTCAGCTGTTATTTGAATGTTTGTTCACAGTTCTGTAGGAGATTCTTTACCTGTAAATTAAGTGCTTCATTTGTTATGAAAAAAAACACGCATATCCTTTTGTTTCTTATGCGTCTCGACTGACTGCTCACGAAGAGTATATATACTTACAGCATCTGGCCAGATTGTTGTCCAGAAGGCAACTGATATTAAGTCCAGTTTAATTTTATTTTAAAATAGGTTATGCTGTATATTTGTTGTTCTTCCCTGGGAAAAAATGTAAGGACTAGTGAGACTAACCAGGTAAAAAAAGCATAAGTAAGTACTTACATTTACAGAAATGATAAAAGATTCTAATGTAAAGGGGTGTACGTTTTTTTTTGGGGGGGGGGGTGAATTTGTGGTAATCTAGCAGAAAAGTTAAATAATTGAAGATAATATAGTAAGCATTACAAAAAGTATTCCTGAATCACCCTACTGCTTTATTTTGACACAACAGGAAAAAAAATCTGCAGAACAAACATTTGTCTTTCTTTTTTCCCCCCACAGTCTGCCATTTTCAATTTCCAGAGTCTTCTGACTGTAATCCTGCTTTTGATATGCACTTGTGCTTACATCAGATCTCTATTTCCAAATGTACTGGACAGAAACAAAACTGGGTAAGAGAAAAATGTTTAACCATACTAAATTTTCAACTACATTGTTGTTGTGTGTATTACTCAAAATAAAGGAAATAAGTTTGTTAATGTGAAAAAAATGTAAACGTTTGTAATATGAAGTAGTGGTAAACATTCACTGTCTTAGAAAAATGTGTTGCAAAAATGGGAGAATAATAAATCCTTCCTGACAGATGACACACACACACACACACACACACACACACACACACTCAGTTTGTCCATCAGGCTTGTTGCTTATTCTTTCATTTGGTATTTTTGAGATGTCCTTCATCTCACATTGCTGCAGTCCTTACTTATGGGTAGTCCACTGTCCTCGGTCGGCCCGAATACCAAAGTATTAGGCTGACGTCGGTCATGGGCGCCTAGATCTGACATCAGAGCGTCAGGGTATAAAGGCGCATGACCGACGTCATATCCTCAGTCTTTTTTGCCGCATGGTCCGATGCAGAAGCAGCGTTGCAAGTGCCGTTCGACGTTCTGAAATTTTTCGTTTTCGGAGTTTCAGACCGATACCAAGTTGGGCTAAGTACCCCGTTGGGGAATATTTTTGTTTTTTCTTGCCTCAGTTACTTACCAGATGTCAGAAAAAGTGAATAATTGTGTTTCTTGTGGGAAACCGATACCGCATAGGGATTACCACTCGCTTTGTATTCCTTGTTTGGGACCGGGCACGACGTAGTTGGGTGTCGGTTTTGTGCTAGGTTTAATAAGCGCACTATAAAACGGAGGTTAGATTGCGCTAGGTTAGTCTTTGGCAAGAGGTGTAATTATAATATACCGTCGGATGTTCCGACGCCTGCTTCTACCAAGAAGCGCAAAGACAAATCTTTAAAGCCTAGGCAGGATGATTCGTCCGTTACGGACGCCGGATCTTTAGAAGCTACAGCTGAACAGGTGGATCCGGCTGAAGTTTCTGTTGAGTCCCAGGGGGAAACTTTGATTTTACATGATGTGGCCTCTCAGGAGGCAGGTCAGGCTGAAGGGGCCTCTCAGGTTACTATTCTCCCTTCTATGCCTAAGGTGGTTAGGCCTTCTGTTACTGTTTCTAAGGCTCCTTCTAAGGGCAGGTCTGTTTTGCCTTCCTCTGGTGTCAGTTCTGGTTCTTCAGGGTCTGTGCCTAAAAAGCACATGCTTAAAATGGCAGAGGATTTGATTACTTTAATTAGAGGTTCTATGCCCCCTCCGGATAAGAGGCCCAGGATGGAGCCAGAGTTGGAAAGTTTGGAGCAGGCCTCAGATGATTCAGAGTCTTCTGCTGAGGACATTCAAGATTTCCTCCTTATTCTGATTCTGATGCAGAGGATTCCACTCCTTCTGCTTCTCCTCCAGAGGATTTTTCATTTTCAGAAACTCTGCATTCCATGAGGGAGCATTTTAAGTGGGAAGGACAGGATTACTCTGATTCACGGAAGAGACTTAGGGAGTTCTTGTTTTACCACAGCATAGACCCTTAGCTATACCTCCGGTTTTGGATGTTGTTTCAGATGTTTTCTGAAGCTTCTCTTAATCCAGATTCTGTGCCTCCTGCTCCAGTTAAACCGGACAGGTATTACAGGGTGCCTGAGGCTCATAAATATCTTTATAAGAGTCCTAGGGCGGACCCAGAAACTATTAGTCAGGGGCCTAAGGGTGTTAGAGCCTCTGTTGTTAAGAATCCGGTTCCTCTGGATAAGGAAGCTAGAGCCTTGGATAGATGGGGTAAGAAGGTGTATACCTCTTCTACTTTAGCAATGAGAGCTTTGAACTGCCAGTTTCATATGTTGAAGTATCAGAATTTCCTCCTTTCTCAGCTAAGATCTAAAGTGGATGCTTTGGCAGAGGGCATAGAGTGTAAAGAATTGCAGGATTTAGTGCATGTTTCTGAACAGGTGGGAAAGCACTCTTTGCAATGTGGTTTTGATGCTTTACAGGCTTCTTCTAGGGTGGCTGCCACTGGTTCAGTTATTCGTAGGCACGCCTGGCTTAAGGATCAGAATTTGTCTGAGCATGTTAAGTCTAGAATTCTGGATGCCCCTTTACAGTCTGAAGTTTTGTTTGGTCCTCCTGTGGAGTCAGTCTTAAAGAAAATGGAAGACAAGGCTAAGTCTATGCAGACTGTTAAAGATTTTTTACAGGTACAACCTCCAAAGTTTAGTAGAAATTGGCCTACTAAGGGGTGGACGTACCCTTCTTCTGATTCTCAGTCTAGGAGTAGATCTAGGTGTGGTAGGGGCAGAGCTCAGAGTACCTTCAGGCCAAGACAATGGAGTTCGCCTGCTCAATCTGCTGGTGAGGGCAGGGGCCAGTCCTTTCGTAAACAGGCCCAATGACCTGCATTTTCAGCTGCCAGATTCTTCTTGCCTGGCAGCTCCTTTGGGAGGAAAGTTGGCTCTTTTCAAGCAGAATTGGCATTTAGTCACCCAGGACAAATTGGTATTGGACATTATAAACCAAGGTTACAAGTTCTATTTCCATACCATGCCTCCTTTCAAGGGCATCCCAGACGTCCCTCCTCAGCAAAGGATAGAGGCTCACAAACAAATTTCTTTACTTCTTCAAATAGGAGCTATACAGCCAGTTCCTCTGTCAGAAGTGGGCCTAGGATTTTATTCTCGCCTGTTTCTAGTTCCAAAGAAAGGGAACACGTGGAGACCAATTTTGGATTTATCTATCCTCAACACTTACCTGGACATTCCAAAGTTCAAGATGCTGACTTTACAACAACTTTTACCTCTGTTGGGAAAAGATCACTGGATGGTTACTCTGGATCTCAAAGAGGCTTACCTTCATGTTCCTATCAGGCCCAGTTGCAGGAGGTACCTGCGTTTCGGGCTGGAAATTTACATTATCAGTTCTCTGCATTGCCCTTTGGCTTATCTACTGCGCCCAGAGTGTTCACAAAGGTTCTGGCTCCAGTGATAGCTTTTTCAGACTAAGAGGAATACAGATTTATCCTTATTTGGACGATTGCCTGATTATTGCACAAGAAATGGACGAACTTCTTCATCATCTACAGTATGTGATGGCAGTGTTAAGATGCCTAGGGTAGTCTGTGAACGAAACAAAGTCCAGTCTAGTACCCTCTCAGGACATGTGCTTTCTGGGTGTGAGACTGAATACAGCTTCCCAGATGGCTTTTTTGACCCCGGACAAACAAAGAAGCCTTTCTCTTTATTTCCATCAAATGTCTCTACGGTCCAGGCTGACTGCAAGGACAGTCCTTCAAGCCTTGGGGTTCATGGCATCTTGTATTCTGGTGCTTCCCAATGCCAAATTGCATATGAGGAAGCTTCAATGGTATCTCAAAAATGTATGGACACAGCACTGCCAAGATCTAGACATTGTCATTCAGATAATACCTTGCATTCAGAAGGAGTTTTTGTGGTGGGCTCAGGAATGTCACCTAAACAAGGGACTCTCTGTGACCCGCCAGAGGCGAGTCAGATTCTAACGACAGATGCCTCGGACAAGGCTTGGGGAGCACACCTCAATGGAAAATGGGTGCAAGACACGTGGCCTGTCAAACTCCAACATTTGCATATCAACTTGAAGGAAATGTTAGCAGTCCAGTTTGCATTGATGGCTTTCAAAGATTTACTTCACCCAGGGCAGGTGTTGATTCAAACAGACAACACTACTGTCATGTGGTACATCAACAAGCAAGGGGGAACCCATTCTTACCCTCTTTGCAGGCAAGCGATGATTTTGTGGGAAACTGCTCTCAATCTTCACCTCAATCTTCAGGCAAGGTTTCTTCCAGGAGCACAGAACTCCTTAGCAGATGTGTTGAGCAGACAAATAGTGGATCCTCACGAGTGGAAATTGGATCCTCATGTATTTCAAAAGTTGACAGTGTTATGGGGAACTCCAGACATAGATCTGTTCGCTTCTCCACTAAATTGCCAGTTGCCAAAGTTTTGCACAAATGTTTCATCACACAGCTTGGAAGGTGGACTCTATCATTCAGTTGGAACAATCTGCATGTATATGCCTTTCCACCTCTGCCTCTTCTTCCCAAGGTACTTTTGAAGGCCAGACAAGACAAGCCAACCATGATTTTGATAGCACCGGATTGGCCTCGACAACACTGGTACCCACTACTGAGGAGTTTAGTACGAGAACCTCCATGGCCTCTGCCTTTGATTCCGCACCTTTTGTCACAAGAGGGCAATCACTTCCTCAATGTCAAGATTCAGTCTCTGCATCTAACAGCCTGGCATATTCTGTTTTAGACTCTGGAGGGTCTCAGCTTCCACAACAAGTTTTGAATGTTATTTTGGAGGCCAGGAGGCCTAGTACCAGGAAAGTTTACTCTGATAAATGGAGGAGATTTTTTATTTGGAGCAAAGGAAAGGACTTTGATGTCTCCAAACCTGATTTAAGTGTTGCTCTTCAATATCTTACTGAGTTATTGGACAAGGGTTTGTCTTTCTCCTCGATAAAGGTCCATGCTGCAGCCATTTCTGCTCACTATGATTGTGACCCTCCTTTATTCTCTCATCCTTTGTTTAAACAATTTCTTAGAGGGGCAAAGAATATAAGACCCCCACGTAGAGCTCCTACTCCTGCTTGGGATCTCAATTTTGTGTTGGAAAAACTTACTCTACAACCTTTTGAGCCTGCAGCTACTGCCGAGTTAAAGTATTTATCATGGAAAACTGCTTTTTTGTTGGCCATTACCTCTGCAAGAAGGGTTTCTGAATTACAGGCCCTCATGGCAGTGGAGCCTTTCCTGATTTTTCATAAGGATAGGGTATCTTTGCGTACTAATCCTTCCTTTATGCCTAAAGTGGTTTCTAGTGTGGCCTTAAACCAAACTATTCATTTGCCTACTTTTTATGCAAACCCCCAAAATAAAGGGGAGAAAATTTTGCATACTTTGGATATTCACAGACAGTTGCGTTATTATTTGAGCAGAACCAAGGAGTTCAGACAGTCTCAGCAGTTGTTTGTTTCTTTTTGCCTTGGGTTCACAGGGTAAACCTGTTTCAAAACAAACTATTTCTAAATGGATTGGGTTTTGTATTTCTTTCTGTTATTCACATCATGGTAAGGAGATTCCTGCTGGAATCAGGCCTCATTCCACTAGGGCTACTGCTACTTCTACGGCCTTTCTAAGGGGGGTAGCTACAAAAGACATTTTGGAGGCAGCTACTTGGAGTTCAGTGCATACTTTTTCTAAACATTACCACCTTCCTCTTTATTCTAAGTCTAGGGCTGGATTTGCCACTGCAATTTTACAGGGCATTTTAGCAGCACCTAATGCTCTATGATTTTACCAACCTCCCTTTCCCCGTTGCTTTGGGATTCTACCCATAAGTAAGGACTGCAGCAATGTGAGATGAAGAACATAGTACAGTTTTGTACCTACCATAAATGTAGATGTTGAAGATCCACATTGCTGCAGTCCAATTTACCCTCCTCCTTCCCCACTGTAGGGTTTTTACTTTTGGTGT